>NW_026609317.1:7500-34957 GCF_029499605.1 Hyla sarda
GCACCTCACACACAGCACCCCTACACACAGCACCTCACACACAGCACCTCACACACACACCACCTCACACACACAGCACCTCACACACACACACACTCACACACACAGCACCTCACACACACAGCACCTCACACACACACACTCACACACACAGCACCTCACACACACAGCACCTCACACACACAGCACCTCACACACACACACTCACACACACAGCACCTCACACACACACACAGCACCTCACACACACAGCACCTCACACACACAGCACCTCACACACACAGCACCTCACACACACAGCACCTCACACACACACAGCACCTCACACACACAGCACCTCTACACACACAGCACCCCTACACACAGCACCCCTACACACAGCACCTCACACACACAGCACCTCACACACACAGCACCTCACACACACAGCACCTCACACACACACAGCACCTCACACACACACAGCACCTCACACACACACAGCACCTCACACACACACAGCACCCCTACACACACAGCACCTCACACACACAGCACCTCACACACACACACTCGCACCTCACACACACACACACAGCACCTCACACACACAGCACCTCACACACACACACAGCACCTCACACACACAGCACCCCTACACACACACACAGCACCTCACACACACACAGCACCTCACACACACACAGCACCTCACACACACACACAGCACCTCACACACACAGCACCTCACACACACAGCACCTCACACACACAGCACCTCACACACACAGCACCTCACACACACAGCACCTCACACACAGCACCTCACACACAGCACCTCACACACACAGCACCTCACACACAGCACCTCACACACACACAGCACCTCACACACACACAGCACCTCACACACACAGCACCTCACACACACACACACAGCACCTCACACACACACACACAGCACCTCACACACACAGCACCTCACACACACAGCACCTCACACACACAGCACCTCACACACACAGCACCTCACACACACAGCACCTCACACACACAGCACCTCACACACACAGCACCTCACACACACAGCACCTCACACACACACAGCACCTCACACACACACAGCACCTCACACACACAGCACCTCACACACACAGCACCTCACACACACACAGCACCTCACACACACACAGCACCTCACACACACAGCACCTCACACACACAGCACCTCACACACACAGCACCTCACACACACAGCACCTCACACACACAGCACCCCTCACACACAGCACCCCTACACACAGCACCTCACACACAGCACCCCTACACACAGCACCCCCCCCCACACACACAGCACCTCACACACACAGCACCTCACACACACAGCACCTCACACACACACAGCACCTCACACACACACACAGCACCCCTACACACACAGCACCCCTACACACAGCACCCCTACACACAGCACCCCTACACACACAGCACCTCTACACACACAGCACCTCACACACACACAGCACCTCACACACACACAGCACCCCTACACACACAGCACCCCTACACACAGCACCCCTACACACAGCACCTCACACACACAGCACCTCACACACACAGCACCTCACACACAGCACCTCACACACACAGCACCCCTCACACACAGCACCCCTACACACAGCACCTCACACACAGCACCCCTACACACAGCACCCCCCCCCACACACACAGCACCTCACACACACAGCACCTCACACACACAGCACCTCACACACACACAGCACCTCACACACACACACAGCACCCCTACACACACAGCACCCCTACACACAGCACCCCTACACACAGCACCCCTACACACACAGCACCTCTACACACACAGCACCTCACACACACACAGCACCTCACACACACACAGCACCCCTACACACACAGCACCCCTACACACAGCACCCCTACACACAGCACCTCACACACACAGCACCTCACACACACAGCACCTCACACACAGCACCTCACACACACAGCACCTCACACACACACACAGCACCTCACACACACACACAGCACCTCACACACACACAGCACCTCACACACACACAGCACCTCACACACACAGCACCTCACACACAGCACCTCACACACACAGCACCTCACACACACAGCACCTCACACACACAGCACCTCACACACACAGCACCTCACACACACAGCACCTCACACACACAGCACCTCACACACACAGCACCTCACACACACACACAGCACCTCACACACACACACAGCACCTCACACACACACAGCACCTCACACACACACAGCACCTCACACACACACAGCACCTCACACACACACAGCACCTCACACACACAGCACCTCACACACACAGCACCTCACACACACACACTCACACACACAGCACCTCACACACACACAGCACCTCACACACACACAGCACCTCACACACACACAGCACCTCACACACACACACACAGCACCTCACACACACACAGCACCTCACACACACAGCACCTCACACACAGCACCCCTACACACACACAGCACCTCACACACACACAGCACCTCACACACAGCACCTCACACACACACAGCACCTCACACACAGCACCCCTACACACACACAGCACCTCACACACACACAGCACCTCACACACACAGCACCTCACACACACAGCACCTCACACACACAGCACCTCACACACACAGCACCTCACACACACAGCACCTCACACACACAGCACCTCACACACACAGCACCCCTCACACACAGCACCCCTACACACAGCACCTCACACACAGCACCCCTACACACAGCACCCCCCCCCACACACACAGCACCTCACACACACAGCACCTCACACACACAGCACCTCACACACACACAGCACCTCACACACACACACAGCACCCCTACACACACAGCACCCCTACACACAGCACCCCTACACACAGCACCCCTACACACACAGCACCTCTACACACACAGCACCTCACACACACACAGCACCTCACACACACACAGCACCCCTACACACACAGCACCCCTACACACAGCACCCCTACACACAGCACCTCACACACACAGCACCTCACACACACAGCACCTCACACACAGCACCTCACACACACAGCACCTCACACACACAGCACCTCACACACACAGCACCTCACACACACAGCACCTCACACACACAGCACCTCACACACACAGCACCTCACACACACAGCACCTCACACACACACACAGCACCTCACACACACACACAGCACCTCACACACACACACAGCACCTCACACACACACACAGCACCTCACACACACACAGCACCTCACACACACACAGCACCTCACACACACACAGCACCTCACACACACACACTCACACACACAGCACCTCACACACACAGCACCTCACACACACACAGCACCTCACACACAGCACCCCTACACACACACAGCACCTCACACACACACAGCACCTCACACACAGCACCTCACACACACACAGCACCTCACACACAGCACCCCTACACACACACAGCACCTCACACACACACAGCACCTCACACACAGCACCTCACACACAGCACCTCACACACACAGCACCTCACACACACACACTCACACACACACACTCACACACACAGCACCTCACACACACACACAGCACCTCACACACACAGCACCTCACACACACAGCACCTCACACACACAGCACCTCACACACACACAGCACCTCACACACACACAGCACCTCACACACACACAGCACCTCACACACACACAGCACCTCACACACACACAGCACCTCACACACACACAGCACCTCACACACACAGCACCTCACACACACAGCACCTCACACACACACACTCACACACACACACTCACACACACAGCACCTCACACACACAGCACCTCACACACACAGCACCTCACACACACAGCACCTCACACACACAGCACCTCACACACACAGCACCTCACACACACACACAGCACCTCACACACACACACAGCACCTCACACACAGCACCCCTACACACACAGCACCCCTACACACACAGCACCTCACACACACAGCACCTCACACACACAGCACCTCACACACACACACAGCACCTCACACACACACAGCACCTCACACACACAGCACCTCACACACACACAGCACCCCTACACACAGCACCTCACACACAGCACCCCTACACACACAGCACCTCACACACACAGCACCTCACACACACAGCACCTCACACACACAGCACCTCACACACACACAGCACCTCACACACACACAGCACCTCACACACACAGCACCTCACACACACAGCACCTCACACACACAGCACCTCACACACACAGCACCTCACACACACAGCACCCCTCACACACAGCACCCCTACACACAGCACCTCACACACAGCACCCCTACACACAGCACCCCCCCCCACACACACAGCACCTCACACACACAGCACCTCACACACACACAGCACCTCACACACACACACAGCACCCCTACACACACAGCACCCCTACACACAGCACCCCTACACACAGCACCCCTACACACACAGCACCTCTACACACACAGCACCTCACACACACACAGCACCTCACACACACACAGCACCCCTACACACACAGCACCCCTACACACAGCACCCCTACACACAGCACCTCACACACACAGCACCTCACACACACAGCACCTCACACACAGCACCTCACACACAGCACCTCACACACACAGCACCCCTCACACACAGCACCCCTACACACAGCACCTCACACACAGCACCCCTACACACAGCACCCCCCCCACACACACAGCACCTCACACACACAGCACCTCACACACACAGCACCTCACACACACACAGCACCTCACACACACACACAGCACCCCTACACACACAGCACCCCTACACACAGCACCCCTACACACAGCACCCCTACACACACAGCACCTCTACACACACAGCACCTCACACACACACAGCACCTCACACACACACAGCACCCCTACACACACAGCACCCCTACACACAGCACCCCTACACACAGCACCTCACACACACAGCACCTCACACACACAGCACCTCACACACAGCACCTCACACACACAGCACCTCACACACACAGCACCTCACACACACACAGCACCTCACACACACAGCACCTCACACACACAGCACCTCACACACAGCACCTCACACACACAGCACCTCACACACACACAGCACCTCACACACACACACAGCACCTCACACACACACAGCACCTCACACACACACAGCACCTCACACACACAGCACCTCACACACAGCACCTCACACACACAGCACCTCACACACACAGCACCTCACACACACAGCACCTCACACACACAGCACCTCACACACACAGCACCTCACACACACAGCACCTCACACACACACACAGCACCTCACACACACACACAGCACCTCACACACACACAGCACCTCACACACACACAGCACCTCACACACACACAGCACCTCACACACACAGCACCTCACACACACAGCACCTCACACACACACACTCACACACACAGCACCTCACACACACACAGCACCTCACACACACACAGCACCTCACACACACACAGCACCTCACACACACAGCACCTCACACACACAGCACCTCACACACACACAGCACCTCACACACACACACACAGCACCTCACACACACAGCACCTCACACACAGCACCCCTACACACACACAGCACCTCACACACACACAGCACCTCACACACAGCACCTCACACACACACAGCACCTCACACACAGCACCCCTACACACACACAGCACCTCACACACACACAGCACCTCACACACACAGCACCTCACACACACAGCACCTCACACACACAGCACCTCACACACACAGCACCTCACACACACACAGCACCTCACACACACACAGCACCTCACACACACAGCACCTCACACACACAGCACCTCACACACACAGCACCTCACACACACAGCACCTCACACACACAGCACCTCACACACACAGCACCTCACACACACAGCACCCCTCACACACAGCACCCCTACACACAGCACCTCACACACAGCACCCCTACACACAGCACCCCCCCCCACACACACAGCACCTCACACACACAGCACCTCACACACACAGCACCTCACACACACACAGCACCTCACACACACACACAGCACCCCTACACACACAGCACCCCTACACACACAGCACCCCTACACACAGCACCCCTACACACAGCACCCCTACACACAGCACCCCTACACACACAGCACCTCTACACACACAGCACCTCACACACACACAGCACCCCTACACACACAGCACCCCTACACACAGCACCCCTACACACAGCACCTCACACACACAGCACCTCACACACACAGCACCTCACACACAGCACCTCACACACACAGCACCTCACACACACAGCACCTCACACACACAGCACCTCACACACACAGCACCTCACACACACAGCACCTCACACACACAGCACCTCACACACACACACAGCACCTCACACACACACACAGCACCTCACACACACACACAGCACCTCACACACACACACAGCACCTCACACACACACAGCACCTCACACACACACAGCACCTCACACACACAGCACCTCACACACACACACTCACACACACAGCACCTCACACACACACAGCACCTCACACACACACAGCACCTCACACACAGCACCCCTACACACACACAGCACCTCACACACACACAGCACCTCACACACAGCACCTCACACACACACAGCACCTCACACACAGCACCCCTACACACACACAGCACCTCACACACACACAGCACCTCACACACAGCACCTCACACACACAGCACCTCACACACACAGCACCTCACACACACACACTCACACACACAGCACCTCACACACACACACAGCACCTCACACACACAGCACCTCACACACACAGCACCTCACACACACAGCACCTCACACACACAGCACCTCACACACACACAGCACCTCACACACACACAGCACCTCACACACACACAGCACCTCACACACACACAGCACCTCACACACACACAGCACCTCACACACACAGCACCTCACACACACAGCACCTCACACACACAGCACCTCACACACACACACTCACACACACACACTCACACACACAGCACCTCACACACACAGCACCTCACACACACAGCACCTCACACACACAGCACCTCACACACACAGCACCTCACACACACAGCACCTCACACACACACACAGCACCTCACACACACACACAGCACCTCACACACAGCACCCCTACACACACAGCACCCCTACACACACAGCACCTCACACACACACACAGCACCTCACACACACACACAGCACCTCACACACACACACAGCACCTCACACACACAGCACCTCACACACACACACACAGCACCTCACACACACAGCACCTCACACACACACACACAGCACCTCACACACAGCACCTCACACACACACACACACACAGCACCTCACACACAGCACCTCACACACACAGCACCTCACACACAGCACCTCACACACACACACACACTCACACACACACACACTCACACACACACACACACACACACACACACACACAGCAACTCACACACACACACAGCACCTCACACACACAGCAACTCACACACACAGCACCTCACACACACACACCCTCACACACACACACACTCACACACACACACAGCACCTCACACACACACACACAGCACCTCACACACACACAGCACCCCCAGTGCAACATAATGGGAGTTGTAGTTTTGGTCACCATATATTGTATCAGGGCATGCTGGGAATTGTAGTTGGTAACTGAAAATCCCAGCATTGCATTCCTTGAAGGAATGCAATACTGGGAGGTGCAGTTACCAACTACAATTCCCAGCATGCCCTGATACAATCTATGATGACCAAAGCTACAACTCCGCACATCTTGCACTATATAGGAGTACAATTTAGATTATGGTGTAACATGCTGGGAGTCCTAGTTTGTGGTCAGCTGCAGACCCACAACTACAACGTGCACACTGCTCCAAGCTTGCTGGCTGCCGCATCACTTTTTCAACCAATCTGGTGCAAAAAAAAAATTCTATTTGGAATATTGCCCCCTCTGTGCCCCCATCTTATAGTAAAAGCGTTCTTCTGTTTGCCAAGTAAAGAAAAACATGAGTTTTACCATTCAACTTACAATTTTTTTTCAAATCCACATCAAATGCCTCCCTATAAACACCAGCAAACATACACACAAGTGGGAGGTCTAGTCAGGGCTGGTGCATGGATTTTTGACACTGTAGGCAAAACCTAATTTTGACAACCCTTTGGCTCCGCCCATTGAACCCCTTGGCAAATATAAGATCAGGGGTAGAATTAGTCCCGTAAGCCTCATGGTAAATTCTAGACTTGTTCTCCTCCCTACAATTATAACTATACTGCACCTAATGTGGGGGAACTATATTGCACCTAATGTGGGGGAACTATACTGCACCTAATGTGGGGGAACTGTACTGCACCTAATGTGGGGGAACTGTACTGCACCTAATGTGGGGGAACTGTACTGCACCTAATGTGGGGGAACTGTATTGCACCTAATGTGGGGGAACTGTGCTACTAACCTAATGTGGGGGAACTGTGCTACTAACCTAATGTGGGGGAACTGTGCTACTAACCTAATGTGGGGGAACTATACTGCCAACCTGCCTGTTTTTTTTTTTTTTTTTTTTGTTTTTTGCTTTTTAGATATTTTTTATGGTATTTGAAGTGACCAAAAATGTGCTAATCTGATTAGTGCACTATTACAACTTTTGGGACCCCACTTTTGCCCAGGGCCATGCTAAGCCTAAAACCGGCCCTGGATCCAATCCTCCTATGCTATGCTTGCAGGAGTGTGTGTGTGTGTGTGTGTGTGTGTATATGTGTATATGTGTGTGTATATATAATATATATATATATATATATATATATATATATATATATATATATATATATATATATATTATACGCGGAGTGAGTTTGTGCTTTAGCGTGCACACCCTAATGCAGTAGGCTGCGCACGCCTATGGTCCTGAGATGATTTTACTACTCACTGACATCTTGCAGTTTCTGTAAGGGTCGGGCGTGCGGTACTTTCCAAAATCCCTCTCAAAAACCAAAGATGCGTGCCTATCGTACTGACACCTCATCAGCAAGGACTTCACTCTGGAGATATCCTCCCGGCTACCTCCAGTCGAGATGAGAAGCTCGAGTTTCCTCCTCAGACCCTGATACAGGCGATACCTATTCAGGGACCTGAGGCTCGAGAGCTGGCGGAAGAACCCCGCAACCCGCTTCTTGAACATCTCCCACCACTCTGACTTACTTCTACAAAGATCCAGTAAAGGTACCTGACTCTGAAGAAAATCCTCAAAGGACTGTCTTACCTCCGCTTCCTCCAGGAGGGACGAATTCAGCTTCCAATAACCTTTACCCATCCGGGGGGTCTCTGAAACATTCAGGGAAAACAAAATCATACAGTGATCGGAGAACTCCACCTCAACCACGGACACTGCAGAAGAGACGGCTTCCTCCTTCAAATAAAACCTGTCTATCCTAGACCTGCAGCTGCCTCGATGATAGGTGAAACCCACGTGGCCCAAGGGGCTCCGGATGTGGGCGTCCTCTAGGCGAGCTTCCCTAACTACATTATTGAGGGCCATGCTATCGTAAGCCAGCGGACCATTGGAACCTCTCCTATCTTGGGACCTGGTGACATTATTGAAGTCCCCTCCAAAAATCACTTGCCGGCTAGTAAAAAGGAAGGGCTTAATCCTCATAAAGAGATCTTTGCGGCCCCACTTGGTTTGTGGGGCGTAGATGTTAATGAGCCGGAGCTCTTGCCCCTTCATGAGGACATCTAAGATCAGGAACCTCCCCATTTCTAACTCAATAACCCGTCGGCATTCAACCGGAGCGGTAAAAAGGACCGCCACCCCACTATACGGCTCAGCCGCAAGAGACCAGTGGGAGGGCCCGTGCCTCCACTCTCTTCTGGCTTTAACCAGAGAGGCTAGATCTGACAACCTGGTCTCCTGTAAAAGGAAAATGTCGGCTTCAACACGGCCGAGAAAATCAAAGGCTGCGAATCTAGCCATATCCGACTTTATACTGGCACAGTTAATGGATGCCAGCGTCAATGGGGTGAGTGCCGCCATCATAGGTGATTGAGTTAGACGGCCTCACCTTTATTTTTTTTTCTTCCCCTTCTTCTTCGCCCCCTCGTCCCCAGAAGAAGGAGAAATGGCAGGACCGCTTTTACCTCTTTTTTTTTTTTTTTACTTACTCTGGTCCATATGGTCCCCGTCTCCGTCCGACCCTGGTCTAGCCCTGCCCTCCGAGGAAGGTGCCTCAACAAGACAGGGCCCAGTTCCCCCCCAGAGGTTCTTTCTCCCTGGGCACCTCGCCCTCACCTTCCCCCTCCAAGGAGGGGGAGGAGATGTAATCAAGGACGAGGTACCGGTTTGACAGGTCAACCAGAGGGGGGGCAGTCAGGCTTCCGTTTTGGACCCGGCCCGCAGTACGAGGGAGAGAGGGCTTGGACCTCTTCTTTCTCCCTTTCCTTTTGCCCTTGTCTTTCTTTTTGGCCTTCTCTCCACTCTCCTCATCCACACTTTCATAGTGGGAGGAATCGGAAGAGTCGGCCATATTGCCTTCCTCTTCGCCCAGTCTCCTGATCTCCTCATCCAGCATGTCCTCCTCCAGGGCTTCAGTAATTTCAGGGCCAGCTTCAGGAGCAGGGGCCGGAGCTACCCCTGTCACTTGGGCACTCTCCAGCTCCCTACTCCTCCTCCGATTTTCCTCCCGCCTTAGTTTGGTGGGGCCCTTCCTCCTCACTAGCCCTGGTGCGCCCCCATCCCTGCTCGTACCTTCTCCAGCCGAGGCAACTTCACAGCTCTCCCCAGCCGGAGCGGCCGCCGCACGGGCGAAGGCGCTTGGACAACGGCTAAAAGGGTGCCCGAGGACACCACACAGATGGCAGCGGATCTGCCTACAGGATGCGGCCAGATGACCTACCCCACCACACAAAGCACAGACCTTTACAGTACAGGCTGCGCTAAAATGGGTGGGGCTACCGCACCTGTGACAGACCTTTAGGCTGCCCCTGGTAGAAGACCTGGATCCTGTCACGTCCAAGGAAGGCGGCTGACGGAATGTGGGCAACCGTACTCCCTGAACGCCTGAGTTTGACGGAAAACATCAAGGCCCCGGATCCCCAGATCCCCTGCTCATCAAAGTTTTTCTTGGGCATGTCCGTCACATCCCCATACCGACCGAGCCAGGTCATGATGTCTTAACAAGAAAGTGACTCGTTACGGGTCAAAACGGTCACCTTCTTGACTGAGTTCTGATGGGAAATTGCCTTTACGGCAAAATCCCGCCAGCCGGGCTCGTTCTTTGCCACCTCGTAGTTTGACCAGAAGAGTTCAAGACCCTCTGGCCGAACGAAACTGACATCAAACTCGGACGTACCGTAGGGGTGGATCAGGGCAAAGATGTCGCTTGCCCTGAATTCCATCTGGAGGAGGAGCTCAACCACTTTTAGCGCGAGGTGGGCACGCATCCTCACCCCTCCAAATCAGACGGACCACATTCCTGCGGTTATTGTCCTGCCCGGTTGTCGGGAGGGACCAGACCACCTCCCCATTCTGCTCTCGGAAAGCCCCCAAACCGTGCCTCTCTATCCAGAAAGACAGGTCGACCTCACCCCTTCCCTCTACCTGGATCGACCTGTCGCCCCTACGCAGAGCCTCCAGGAGGTGCTGTTGCAAGTAACCCCCGGGGATGGACTGAGACGGGGACCCCCCTGGACCCCCGGCAGTGACATTAGCATAGCTCCTAGGAGCAGTCACTGCCGGGGGGGCAGCCGGGCCAGAACCACCATTCACACCACCACTCGCATCACCACTCACATCATCCTTTTTTCCATCCATACCACTACTCCCACCAACATTCACTCCACTGACACTCCTCTCATCCACAACACTACTACACTCAGCATTCTCACTCATACCCTGCCTAACTGATTCTGGACTTGCTGGGAATTGTAGTACTGTTGGCTTTACTAAGTTCTTTTTTTCCAGCTTGGCCGCTGCTGCTGACTATGGCTCCTCCTCCTGACTGGGCAATGACGCCACCTGAGTCTGGGGCTGCCCCCCCAAGCCCACCCCAGCTCCTCCCACGGCGCCATTGCCGGACACTGATCCTGGCACCGGGACCCCCCCCCCCCCTCACAAGGGAGTGCCCCGCAGTGCCCACAGAACAAACCGTACTCGGGGGACCGCCCCCCGAGCACACGGACACAACGCTCTCTGGCGCCCGGACACTCCCCCCCAACCCCCCCCCCCTCACAGGGGAGTGCCCTGCGGCGCCAGTAGTGCCCACAGTACTCGGGGAACCGCCCCCCAAGAACACGGCAGCGTAACTTGCCTCTGGCACTTGGACACGCCCCCTGCCACCCTGGGGCGGTCCTGCAGTGCCAGAGCTGCCCGGCATGAGCCCATCCTGCCCTTCCCTACCGACAGGATGGGTGGGCTTCACAACTATTGCGCCCTTAGCCTTTCCTGACGCCATGCTGTACCCCCCCATGCTGGCCCCGCTCCACCACAGGAACGGGGTCTGGCAGTTTGGGGGAGCCCGCAGCCTGAACCAGCTTTGCAGCTGGCTCAGTTTGCTGGAAAGGGACAAATACATATTGTACCGTCTCCTTGGTCTTCCGCTTCTTGGCCTTCTGCTTTACCACCACATCCTCACACTCTTCATCGCCAAAGGTGAAATTCTGGAGGTGGGCTGGGGACTCTTGCATCATATTAGCTCTCAATAGACCCCCAGCCTCACCCTCCACGTCATCCTCCTCACTCTCACTTGGTGGTAGTGCCACCTGTCCAGCCTCAATGTAGCTGTCCTGGGTCTGGGTGTCACAGGGAGTAGCTACAACTTCCGCACATTGTGCACTTTCCTCCATCACATCTTCACCCGGCCGGAACAATGGCTGTTGAAGTTTTCACTCCACTCCCCGCCAGCCTAGAACGGGAAGTGGAGCCATGAGGCACCATTGCAGGAGGCTCTTCCCCAGGAATCTGCCACCTTCCTGGGAAAGCAGGTGGAAAAAATCAGCCTCTCTCCTCTGGAAGTCTGGAGTCTCAGGAGCTCAGCAACAGACACACCTAGTGACCACACCCTCCAGAGCTGTACTCACTATTCTGCTGGTGAGGTCACTGTGTACATACATTACATTACTTATCCTGTACTGATCCTGAGTTATATCCTGTATTATACTCCAGAGCTGTACTCACTATTCTGCTGGTGAGGTCACTGTGTACATACATTATATTACTTATCCTGTACTGATCCTGAGTTATATCCTGTATTATACTCCAGAGCTGCACTCACTATTCTGCTGGTGAGGTCACTGTGTACATATATTACATTACTTATCCTGTACTGATCCTGAGTTATATCCTGTATTATACTCCAATGCTGTACTCACTATTCTGCTGGTGAGGTCACTGTGTACATACATTATATTACTTATCCTGTACTGATCCTGAGTTATATCCTGTATTATACTCCAGAGCTGTACTCACTATTCTGCTGGTGAGGTCACTGTGTACATACATTACATTACTTATCCTGTACTGATCCTGAGTTATATCCTGTATTATACTCCAGAGCTGTACTCACTATTCTGCTGGTGAGATCACTGTGTACATACATTACATTACTTATCCTGTACTGATCCTGAGTTATATCCTGTATTATACCCCAGAGCTGTACTCACTATTCTGCTGGTGAGGTCACTGTACATACATTACATTACTTATCCTGTACCGATCCTGAGTTATATCCTGTATTATACTCCAGAGCTGTACTCACTATTCTGCTGGTGAGATCACGGTGTACATTACATTACATTACTTATCCTGTACTGATCCTGAGTTAAATCCTGTAGATCTTTTATTAAAATTTCAAACATAACAATAAAAAAATTACAAAACATAAACATATCATATCCGACAGAACATATCAATATAACGAATCATAAAACCAAACACCATAGCATAAAATACAACACCGGTCCACCACACACTCATTCCTGCACACAAACAAATATATACAATATTTACAAAAGACATATTCCTATAATACCCGTTATACCCATACCATACTAATAAACTATATACACTAATATACACTAATACTAAATGTGAATTTCCTGGCCCAGTTGCAATACCAAAAACCCAATACCAGTGATATACCAAAAGAATAACAACAACAACAATAATAATATATACAAAATAATAAAAACCAACACAAACAAAATAACACCACTTTTTTTTATTTTTCTCTTTTTTTTTTTTTTGTTTTTTTTTTGTTTTTTTTTTTGGCCCTGAGCTGGTCCCGCATCCCATGCCCCCAGTACATGTTACCAGACGTCCATGAACCAGTCCAGGATTTTCTGTATTTATAAAAGTCCCATACAAACCCCCTCCCCCCTTTTTAACCCACCACCCAACCTAAACTAAACCCAATCCCCAGGTGGCATCACACAATATATACAATATATACATTACATAAAATATACACAGACTAACAATATATAAGTATACAAATAGACTACAACAATAAATACAATAACAAATACATATAACACTATAAGCCAAACAAACCCCTAAAGCTCAAGTTCAGCGCCTGCAAGCCCTATATTACCATAAACCAACTGCTCAAAACAAAAAGACTAATGTGCCAGCATCAGCCCACCACCAGGGGGAGACAACAGGCTAAGGCACTTTAAAGGCAGAGCCCCTCCATAGACGAGAGGCCCTGCCAGCACCCAGCCTCTCGTACTCCAGAGAACGCACCTTCACCAGGTCACCGAGAATGTTCCTAACCACCACATCCACAGGGAGGATTTTACGCTGCGTCGACACTAAACACCGTGCGTTCCACGTGTAGTACCTAACCACTGAGCTGACTAGGAATAAAGTGCACCGGTCCCAGCCTCCAAGGTTTCTGAATGCCCCATAGGCCCATTCCGCATAGGAGAGACTGGCCAGCCGAGGCCAACCAATGGAAGCGCCCACCCTGGTGTAAACCTCTGTGTTAAAGGGACAATGAAGCAGAAAATGCTCCATGCTTTCCAGCATGCCTCCACACTCTTCGCGGGGACATCCCCGGTCATCAGAGCTCCTGCACTTCAGATTGTCCCTCACACACAGTTTCCCATGGAAGCAGCGCCAAGTCAAGTCCCAAAACTTCAAGGGGATCCTGATAGAATTCAAAAGCTCTAAACCCACCTCCAGATCCCGACTTGGGCAGTCCTTGAGCGCCAATGGCCTCTGGAAATGAGAAGACAGGACCCTCTTGTCAAGGAATTTCCTCGACAGAGTCCTAATCTCCCCCATCCCCAGACCCCACCGATGAATAACCTTCAGAACCGGGGTAGCGTAAGCCGGGAGATGCCCGTGTGGTGTGCGAAGATCCTTCACTTGCCCTCCTGTCTCCCATTCCTGGAAGAAAGGCCAAAACCATCCCCTACAGGAGGATACCCACGGAGGAGCCCTCTCTGACCAGAGGTTTGCTATATTGGTCTTAAGAAAGGTATTCACTAGGAATACCACAGGGTTGACCATACACAACCCCCCTAGTCTCCTTGTACGGTAAGTAACCTCCCTCTTCACTAGGTTCAGTCTGTTCCCCCATAACATTTGGAAGAACACACTGTAGACCCGGGTCCAAAGAGGTTCTGGCAACATGCATACACTGCCCAGGTATATCAGTAAAGGGAGCAGGAATGTTTTGATCAGGTTAACCCTTTCCCGGAGGGTCAAAGACCAACCCTTCCACTGATCCACCTTCTGAGCGGCGATCTTAAGCCTGCTGTCCCAGTTTTGTTTGGGGTAATCCCCTTGGCCAAATTCGATGCCGAGAACTTTTGCAGATTCCTGGGGCTCTGGAAGGGCGTCCGGGAGATCAAAATTAGGATCTCCCCCTCCCAGCCAGAGACTCTCGCACTTATCCCGGTTGATCTTGGACCCGGATGCCTCCGAGTAGCGGTCCACCTCTGACATCACCCATTGGCCTTCCTCTTGTGAGGAGACAAACACGGTGACATCATCAGCATACGCTACCGCCCTCAGAGCCAAATCCGGCACCGCCAGGTCCATTCTCACCCCCGCCAATGGTCCACAATCAATCCTCCTAAGGAAAGGATCAATTGCAAACACGTACAGCAACGGGCTCAAAGGACAACCCTGACGGACACCAGACCCAACCTCAAAAGAGCAGCCAATCCAACCATTCACAAGCGGGAAACTCTCTGCCCCTGCGTACAAGGTCTTAAGCCAATCAACAAACCCCCCCGGCAGGCCATATCTCAGAAGAACAGACCAGAGGTACTCATGGTTAACCCGATCAAACGCTTTTGCCTGATCCAAGGACAGCAAGTACCCCTTCCAGTGGCCAGCCCTACCCTGCTCCACAGCCTCTCGGACACTGAGCACAGCACTAAATGTACTGCGGCCCGGAACAGAGCAATGCTGAGCCCCCGAAAGGAGCCGGGGTGCAAACTCCACCAGCCGGTTAAACAGCACTTTTGCCAGAATCTTTCGGTCCACATTGAGAAGCGCTATGGGACGCCAATTCTCAATGTGGAACGGGTCTTTACCCTTTGACAGGATGATCAGCGCTGACCTCCTCATTGACTTTGGCAGAGTGCCCGAGGATAGACACTCATTAAATACCTCGGTCAACAGGGGAACCAAAGTGTCCTTAAAGGTCTTATAGAACTCAGATGTTAAGCCATCTGGACCGGGTGACTTCTTGAGGGCAAGCCCATCAATAGCCATCCTGACTTCCTCTTCCTGGATCATCTCTGTCAAAACGTCAAGAGAGGGGTCTACTCCTAGTTCAGGGATGGTTTCAGCCAAGAAAGCTGACACCTTATCCCGATCTAGATCCTTCCTTCCCAAGAGGTGCGAGTAAAAGGATCTGATGACCTCCAAGATCCCTGATCTGGACCTTTTCAAGGATCCCGTACTATCAATCAGTCCTGAGACTACCTTACTATTCACTGACATCTTGCAGTTTCTGTAAGGGTCGGGCGAGCGGTACTTCCCGTAATCCCTCTCAAAAACCAAAGATGCGTGCCTATCGTACTGACACCTCATCAGCAAGGATTTCACTCTGGAGATATCATCACGACTACCTCCAGTCGAGACAAGGTGCTCAAGTTTCTTCCTCAGGCCCTGGTACAAACGGTACCTGTTTAGGCTTCTGAGGCCTGAGAGCTGGCGGAAGAATCTCGCAACCCTTTTTTTGAAGATCTCCCACCACTCTGACTTACTGCTACAAAGGCCCAGCAATGGTACCTGGCTCTGAAGAAAATCCTCAAAGGACTGTCTTATCTCCGCTTCTTCCAAGAGAGACGAATTCAGCTTCCAATAGCCTCTGCCCATCCGGGGGGTCTCTGTAACATTCAGAGAAAACAAAATTAAACAGTGATCGGAGAACTCCACCTCAACAACAGACACTGCTGAAGAGACGGCCTCCTCCTTTAAATAAAACCTATCTATCCTAGACCTACAACTACCCCTATGATAGGTGAATCCCGCGTGGCCTGGGGTGTGCCGGATGTGGACATCCACCAGGCGAGCCTCACTCGCTATGCTATTTAGGGCGACGCTATCATAAGTCAGCTTGTCTCTGGCACCTCCCCTGTCTTGGGGCCTCGTGACAGCATTAAAGTCCCCTCCAAAGACCACCTGCCGACTTGTAAAAAGATAGGGCTTGATCCTCATAAAGAGACACTTCCGGTCCCACTTAGACTGTGGGCCGTAGATGTTAATAAGGCGAAGTTCTTGTCCCTTCATGAGGACATCTAAGATCAGGCACCTCCCCATTTCTAACTCGATAACCCGTCGGCATTCTACCGCTGCGGTAAAAAGGACCGCCACTCCGCTATACGGCTCGGCCCCAAGAGACCAGTAGGAGGGCCCATTCCTCCACTCTCTTTTAGCCTTGTAGATAGATGACATATCTGTTAGCCTGGTCTCCTGCAAAAATAAAATATCAGCATTAATATGGGCAAAAAAATCATAGGCAGCAAATCGAGCCGTATCTGACTTTATGCTGGCAACATTAATGGATGCCAGAGTCAACGGAGAGGGTGCCGCCATCAAGGGTGATTGAGTTAGACAGCTTTCTTTTTCCCACCATCCTTCCCATCCACCCCACCACCCTCCTCATCAGATGATGGTTTACCCCTTTTTAGTGAGATGGATGTGTCCATTTTCCCTTTATTTACATTTTCCTCGTCCCCTGACTCTGAGCCAGTCCCCCCCCCTGAAGACATAGGTTCCCCAGGGAGAGAGGACTCAGGGTCCCCTGTGGGCCCCACCGCAACATCCGGAACCTCACCCCCAGCCTCCTCCTCCGAAGAGGAAATGTCGCGGAGGGCTCGGAACCGGTTGGAGAGACCAATCAGAGGGGGGTCAGTTGTACCTTCCTTTGGCATCTGGCGGGTGGGAGAAGATTTTAAATCTCCCTTTTTCTTATTCCTCCGAGTACCCCGCTTTGTTTCTGCCCATCTCCCTCTGTCCTCATCTGCGCTCCCACCATGGGAGGACAGCGAGGAGACAGTATCCTTCTCTTTGTGGATCCTTCCAGTCTCCTCATCCAGTTCACTATCCCCCAGGGCCTCAGCAGTAACACTGGTCGCAGGGACAGGATCAGAAGCCACCTCAGCTGGCTGATGCTCCTGTGACTCCCGAATCTCCCTATCCCTTTGACGCTTCTTGAGACGCCTCAGTTGGGCAGGCGTCTTCTGCTTACTTTTCTTCCCTGGCCCCTGCACCCCTTCATCCCCGCCAGCCATCCCCCCAGCAGAGTTCACCTCATGGCTTACCCCCACTGGGGCAACAACCGCGTTGACAAAGGAACGAGGGCAGCGACTGAATGGGTGACCTAAGTCACCACACAGGTGACACCTAATCTCTGCACAAGATGCAGCGAGATGGCCTATTTCCCCACACAGAGTGCACTTCTGCACAGTGCAATTGGCACTAAAATGTGTGGGGTCACCACATCTGTGACAGAGCTTCGGCTGACCCTGGTAGAAGATCTGGATACGATCCCTTCCGAGGAAGGTCGCAGATGGTATATGGGTAACGGTGTTTCCTGAAAGCTTAAGCTTGACCATAAACGTCCAGGCCCCTGACCAGATGCCATATTCATCCCTGTTCTTTTTTGGGACCTCCACCACCTCTCCATACCGACCTAGCCACGTCATGATGTCAATACAAGAAAGTGATTCGTTACGGGTTAAAACGGTCACTTTCTTGACATTGTTTTGGCGAGACACCGCCTGAATGGCAAAGTCTCGCCAGCCGGGCTCATTCTTTACCAGCTCATAATTCGACCAGAAGAGCTCAAGCCCCTCTGGCCGAACAAAGCTGATATCGAACTCTGGGGTACCATAAGGATGTATTAAGGCGTAGATGTCAGCTGCCTTAAAGCCCAACTTCAGCAGAAGCTCAACAACTTTAGATCTTGGAGGACATGTATCACTGCCTCTCCACCTCAGCCGGACCACATTCCTTCGGAGACCACCTGGCCCGGCTGTTGGGAGGGACCACACAGTATCCCCCCCTCTTTCCTCTCGGAAGGCTGAAAGACCATGTCTTTCTATCCAAAAGGATAGATCAACCTCCCTACCCTCTACATTGATTGATCTCTCCCCTCTCCTTAAGGCCCCCAGGAGACGCTGCTGCAAATTGCCCCCCCCAGAGCCAGAAGACGAGGAAGGTGCCCCCCTCCCCCCAGCGGTGACATTTGCGTAGCCGCGTACCGGTGCTGCCACCGCTGGGGGTGCAACTGGACCAGGCCCTACATCCCCACCACTAATCTGTGCCCCTTCACCACCCTCCTCCACATAATCCATACTCACACCATTATTGCCTGTTTTAGCTGATGTGCCCCCCATACCTCCACCCGTGCTACAGCCCATACTACAATTCACTCCAACATTAACCTCCTCATTCATACTGGCTGGACCGGTGCGTTCTGGTGCAGATAGTGTACCATCAGCATCACTGGGTACCAGAGCTGGAGCCACCACCACAGGACAGGTCACCGGTCCTTTATACAAGGACCGGGAAGCCTGCCTAGCCTGTTTATTAGTGGCCCCAGCCCTGTTTTTACTGGTACCCTCCGCCTCATCAGTACTGGAGTTTTCTGCTCCTGGGCGCCGCTGTTCTGGATAAGCGGCGCCAATACAAAATAAAGGTTTTAGTCCAGTCTTTCTGGGAGGCGAAGACATCTTGGCCCCAGCAGCTCTTTCACGATGACACCGCTGCTCCAAAGGAACAGCAGTGCCAACGCTCAGAGCCACCGGAGCTCCCGCAGCTGACTCTGGCACAAAGCCGCCCCCCCCTCCCGTTAGGGAGCAGCCCAATGTGCCAGAGCCATCCATGCCCATCGCTGGGCAAATATCACTGTCCGACCTCACAGCCGATACATTGTCTGCTCCACCACTGTTACTACAAACAGCGATGGAGCTCACCGCCACACTAGACTCCATACTCTCCCCACTCTCCTGCACTGAGTCCACAGTAGAACTCAGGCTGGGCTGAGAAATGGGGTTCACACAGTGAGCTGACCCTGCGGCCAGTCCGGGGGGCTCAGGGAGGGGGGTATATACAAATGTTACCTGCTCCTGGAGCTTGGTCTTCTTTATCTTCTTTTTCCTTCCCCCAGGTGCCTCCTCCGGTAACTCATCCCCAAACGTGAAGTCCTGGAGGCGACCTGGGGACTCCAGGAGCTGGATCTGGGCCATCAGCGCCCCTCCCTGGTGACTGGTGCTGCTCTCATCCCCCGAACCGCCAGAGCCACGGCCAGATGACATCGCCACTTGCCCTGCAGGGAGCCC
This sequence comes from Hyla sarda, assembly GCF_029499605.1. Taxonomy (NCBI): domain Eukaryota; kingdom Metazoa; phylum Chordata; class Amphibia; order Anura; family Hylidae; genus Hyla; species Hyla sarda. Next base: position 28,550 of record NW_026609317.1, read on the forward strand.
ACTGTATGGGGTGAGATGTTGCAGACCCCCGGGTGGATTTGGCTCAACATTATCGGCCTCCGCAGCGTCTCCTTCCTCCTCCACCCGTGGCTGAAGCCCCCTCAGCCGTCTCTGCTTCTCTCTCTCCATTGTATGAAAGCGGTCTTCATTTAAAAGTTTTTCCCTAAATGGCCCGCTGTTCTCTAAAATAAAAGTTCTCTTCTTCTCCAGTATCCTTATTTCATTTTTCAGCTGTTTAATCCGGGCTGACAGCTCAGCTTTCTGTCGTTTCGCCGCAGTTTCCATCAGGGCTTTTGCTTCCCGTACCTCCTCCTGGAGCCTATACAAGCTGCCCCTTGCTTCCTCATATCCACGGATGTGTTCTGCCACACGAGAGTTATGGGGGACTCCAGACTCCCGGGCCCTAGGCATCCCCCAATCCTCCTCCACACATCCGTGGGCATTTAGCTTTGCTCCAGGAGGAGTATCACAGTCCACATTGTCAGGCCTTGTTGTCACAGTACCTGTGCTTCCGGAACTTCTTGCACTTGTAGTCCCACAACTTGCAGGGCCAGCCTTGCGGCTGCTCTTTGTCTCTACGGGTTCAGGGGTGGCTGGAGATGCATCGCTGCACCTCCTGGCAGAGCGCCTCAACCCGGAGACCTCTGATGCACTTCCTGACGCTGGTCCCTCCACACCTGGTCGCTGGCTCCCCCCTGCCCCCCGCGGACCTGATTCGGGGGGCAGGTGTTGGGGTTCTCCTCTCCTCGCTCATGCCTGAACCCACGCTCTCCCTCTGGGGAAGGAAGAACGTTGTCCGGCACAGATGACACGGCAGAGCTCAGAGCGCACACACACCAAACAATCCAGCAAACGACTTCCTCCACACTCAGCAGACTCACAGGAAGATGCTCCCTCTAGTGGCCAGACTCCAGAGCTGTACTCACTACTCTGCTGGTGGAGTCACTGTGTACATACATTACATTACTTATCCTGTACTGATCCTGAGTTATATCCTGTATTATACTCCAGAGCTGTACTCACTATTCTGCTGGTGAGGTCACTGTGTACATACATTACATTACTTATCCTGTACTGATCCTGAGTTATATCCTGTATTATACTCCAGAGCTGCACTCACTATTCTGCTGGTGAGGTCACTGTGTACATACATTACATTACTTATCCTGTACTGATCCTGATTTATATCCTGTATAATACTCCAGAGCTGTACTCACTATTCTGCTGGTGAGATCAGTGTACATACATTACATTACTTATCCTGTACTGATCCTGAGTTATATCCTGTATTATACTCCAGAGCTGTACTCACTATTCTGCTGGTGAGGTCACTGTGTACATACATTACTTATCCTGTACTGATCCTGAGTTAAATCCTGTATTATACTCCAGAGCTGTACTCACTATTCTGCTGGTGGGGTCACTGTGTATATACATTACATTACTTATCCTGAACTGATCCTGAGTTATATCCTGTATTATACTCCAGAGCTGTACTCACTATTCTGCTGGTGAGGTCACTGTGTACATACATTACATTACTTATCCTGTACTAATCCTGAGTTATATCCTGTATTATACTCCAGAGCTGTACTCACTATTCTGCTGGTGAGGTCACTGTGTACATACATTACATTACTTATCCTGTACTAATCCTGAGTTATATCCTGTATTATACTCCAGAGCTGTACTCACTATTCTGCTGGTGACCTTATAATGCTGGGGGACCCCTTTAGTGTGTGGTGCCTGACACTTCCCAGAATTCAATGTACCAATGCAGGGTTGGGGTTGAGAGGGGCGGGGGAGGGGTACGGCTGTAGTGTAGAAGCCCCCGTCCTGAACCCTCCTGTACATAGATGAATTCTGTGTGATCTCGGAGCAGCGGTGTCGTCACTCTGTACTCTCTGACCCCTGAGGCTCCGCTTCTTCCCTTTTTTGTTAATCTCAGTTCTACAAATGACAAAAGTACATTCCACAGTCATGTGACCCCCCCCCAATAGTCCTGTATACACTGCAGTCATGTGACCCCCCCATAGTCCTGTATACACTGCAGTCATGTCACCCCCCCATAGTCCTGTATACACTGCAGTCATGTCACCCCCCCATAGTCCTGTATACACTGCAGTCATGTGACCCCCCCATAGTCCTGTATACACTGCAGTCATGTGACCCCCCCCATAGTCCTGTATACACTGCAGTCATGTGACCCCCCCCATAGTCCTGTATACACTGCAGTCATGTGACCCCCCCCATAGTCCTGTATACACTGCAGTCATGTGACCCCCCCCATAGTCCTGTATACACTGCAGTCATGTGACCCCCCCCCCATAGTCCTGTATACACTGCAGTCATGTGACCCCCCCCCATAGTCCTGTATACACTGCAGTCATGTGACCCCCCCCATAGTCCTGTATACACTGCAGTCATGTGACCCCCCCCATAGTCCTGTATACACTGCAGTCATGTGACCCCCCCCATAGTCCTGTATACACTGCAGTCATGTGACCTCCCCCCATAGTCCTGTATACACTGCAGTCATGTGACCTCCCCCCATAGTCCTGTATACACTGCAGTCATGTGACCCCCCCCCCATAGTCCTGTATACACTGCAGTCATGTGACCCCCCCCCCATAGTCCTGTATACACTGCAGTCATGTGACCCCCCCCCATAGTCCTGTATACACTGCAGTCATGTGACCCCCCCCCATAGTCCTGTATACACTGCAGTCATGTGACCCCCCCCATAGTCCTGTATACACTGCAGTCATGTGACCCCCCCCCCATAGTCCTGTATACACTGCAGTCATGTCACCCCCCCCATAGTCCTGTATACACTGCAGTCATGTCACCCCCCCCATAGTCCTGTATACACTGCAGTCATGTGACCCCCCCCCCCATAGTCCTGTATACACTGCAGTCATGTGACCCCCCCCCCATAGTCCTGTATACACTGCAGTCATGTGACCCCCCCCCCCCCATAGTCCTGTATACACTGCAGTCATGTGACCCCCCCCCCATAGTCCTGTATACACTGCAGTCATGTCACCCCCCCCCCCATAGTCCTGTATACACTGCAGTCATGTCACCCCCCCCCCATAGTCCTGTATACACTGCAGTCATGTGACCCCCCCCATAGTCCTGTATACACTGCAGTCATGTCACCCCCCCATAGTCCTGTATACACTGCAGTCATGTCACCCCCCCATAGTCCTGTATACACTGCAGTCATGTGACCCCCCCCCCCATAGTCCTGTATACACTGCAGTCATGTGACCCCCCCCCCATTGTCCTGTATACACTGCAGTCATGTGACCCCCCCCATAGTCCTGTATACACTGCAGTCATGTGACCCCCCCCCATAGTCCTGTATACACTGCAGTCATGTCACCCCCCCCCCCATAGTCCTGTATACACTGCAGTCATGTGACCCCCCCCCCCCCATAGTCCTGTATACACTGCAGTCATGTCACCCCCCCCATAATCCTGTATACACTGCAGTCATGTGACCCCCCCCCTTAGTCCTGTATACACTGCAGTCATGTGACCCCCCCCATAGTCCTGTATACACTGCAGTCATGTGACCCCCCCCCATAGTCCTGTATACACTGCAGTCATGTGACCCCCCCCCCCCATAGTCCTGTATACACTGCAGTCATGTGACCCCCCCCCCCATAGTCCTGTATACACTGCAGTCATGTGACCCCCCCCATAGTCCTGTATACACTGCAGTCATGTGACCCCCCCCCCATAGTCCTGTATACACTGCAGTCATGTCACCCCCCCCCCATAGTCCTGTATACACTGCAGTCATGTCACCCCCCCCCCCATAGTCCTGTATACACTGCAGTCATGTCACCCCCCCATAATCCTGTATACACTGCAGTCATGTGACCCCCCCCCCATAGTCCTGTATACACTGCAGTCATGTCACCCCCCCCCCATAGTCCTGTATACACTGCAGTCATGTGACCCCCCCCCCCCCCCCAATAGTCCTGTATACACTGCAGTCATGTGACCCCCCCCCCATAGTCCTGTATACACTGCAGTCATGTGACCCCCCCCCCCATAGTCCTGTATACACTGCAGTCATGTGACCCCCCCCCATAGTCCTGTATACACTGCAGTCATGTCACCCCCCCCATAATCCTGTATACACTGCAGTCATGTGACCCCCCCCCATAGTCCTGTATACACTGCAGTCATGTGACCCCCCCCCCCATAGTCCTGTATACACTGCAGTCATGTGACCCCCCCCCCATAGTCCTGTATACACTGCAGTCATGTGACCCCCCCCATAGTCCTGTATACACTGCAGTCATGTGACCCCCCCCATAGTCCTGTATACACTGCAGTCATGTGACCCCCCCATAGTCCTGTATACACTGCAGTCATGTGACCCCCCCCATAGTCCTGTATACACTGCAGTCATGTCACCCCCCCCATAATCCTGTATACACTGCAGTCATGTGACCCCCCCCATAGTCCTGTATACACTGCAGTCATGTGACCCCCCCCCATAGTCCTGTATACACTGCAGTCATGTGACCCCCCCATAGTCCTGTATACACTGCAGTCATGTCACCCCCCTCCCAATAGTCCTGTATACACTGCAGTCATGTCACCCCCCCCATAGTCCTGTATACACTGCAGTCATGTCACCCCCCCCCCAATAGTCCTGTATACACTGCAGTCATGTGACCCCCCCATAGTCCTGTATACACTGCAGTCATGTCACCCCCCCCATAGTCCTGTATACACTGCAGTCATGTCACCCCCCCATAGTCCTGTATACACTGCAGTCGTGTCACCCCCCCCATAGTCCTGTATACACTGCAGTCGTGTCACCCCCCCCATAGTCCTGTATACACTGCAGTCGTGTCACCCCCCCCATAGTCGTGTATACACTGCAGTCGTGTCACCCCCCCCCCCATAGTCCTGTATACACTGCAGTCGTGTCACCCCCCCCATAGTCCTGTATACACTGCAGTCATGTCACCCCCCCCCCCATAGTCCTGTATACACTGCAGTCATGTCACCCCCCCCCCCATAGTCCTGTATACACTGCAGTCGTGTCACCCCCCCCATAGTCCTGTATACACTGCAGTCGTGTCACCCCCCCCATAGTCCTGTATACACTGCAGTCGTGTCACCCCCCTCATAGTCCTGTATACACTGCAGTCGTGTGACCCCCCCATAGTCCTGTATACACTGCAGTCATGTCACCCCCCCCCCCATAGTCCTGTATACACTGCAGTCGTGTCACCCCCCCCCATAGTCCTGTATACACTGCAGTCATGTGACCCCCCCCCATAGTCCTGTATACACTGCAGTCGTGTCACCCCCCCCCCATAGTCCTGTATACACTGCAGTCGTGTCACCCCCCCCCCATAGTCCTGTATACACTGCAGTCGTGTCACCCCCCCCCCCATAGTCCTGTATACACTGCAGTCGTGTCACCCCCCCCCCCATAGTCCTGTATACACTGCAGTCATGTCACCCCCCCCCCATAGTCCTGTATACACTGCAGTCATGTGACCCCCCCCATAGTCCTGTATACACTGCAGCCATGTCACCCCCCCCCCATAGTCCTGTATACACTGCAGTCATGTCACCCCCCCCCCCATAGTCCTGTATACACTGCAGTCGTGTCACCCCCCCCATAGTCCTGTATACACTGCAGTCGTGTCACCCCCCCCCATAGTCCTGTATACACTGCAGTCGTGTCACCCCCCCCCCCCATAGTCCTGTATACACTGCAGTCGTGTGACCCCCCCCCCCATAGTCCTGTATACACTGCAGTCGTGTGACCCCCCCCCATAGTCCTGTATACACTGCAGTCGTGTCACCCCCCCCCCCATAGTCCTGTATACACTGCAGTCATGTCACCCCCCCCCCATAGTCCTGTATACACTGCAGTCATGTGACCCCCCCCATAGTCCTGTATACACTGCAGCCATGTGACCCCCCCCCATAGTCCTGTATACACTGCAGTCATGTCACCCCCCCCCCCCATAGTCCTGTATACACTGCAGTCATAAGACGTAGCACTCCTCTGCCCGTAGGGTCACCGATCCTCCTGATCTCCTTTATTTTGTTCACAGAGGAAGAAGATCCCAAACCGCAGTTTGTCAAGAAGCCATTGTCCTGGGAGGAGGATGTGCAGCTGTACCCAGAATTCCTGGAGAGAAAGGTACAGGAAGGGGGGGGGGGGGGTCATGGTGCTCTGGGACCTGTAGTTCCACAACTGATTAAACATATTGGGCAACAAATTATGCAAATTGCACAAAATTAAGCTCGGTGCGGTTCTCGGTTTACAGTTGGCCACATCATGGAAGGAAAATAAATATATATATATCTCATATCGTAGTTTTGTGTAATATATATATCTCATATCGTATGTGTGTGTAA
>NW_026609318.1:5000-12500 GCF_029499605.1 Hyla sarda
AGTGAGGTCTATATAATGTGTGTGTGTGTGTGTGTATATATATATGAGGTACAGTGAGGTCTATATAATGTGTGTATATATATGAGGTACAGTAAGGTCTATATTATGTGTGTATATATATGAGGTACAGTGAGGTCTATATAATGTGTGTGTATATATATATATATGAGGTACAGTGAGGTCTATATAATGTGTATATATATATGAGGTACAGTGAGGTCTATATAATGTGTATATATATATGAGGTACAGTGAGGTCTATATAGTGTGTATATATATATATGAGGTACAGTGAGGTCTATATAATGTGTATATATATATGAGGTACAGTGAGGTCTATATAATGTGTGTGTATATATATATATGAGGTACAGTGAGGTCTATATAATGTGTATATATATATGAGGTACAGTGAGGTCTATATAATGTGTGTGTGTATATATATATGAGGTACAGTGAGGTCTATATAATGTGTGTATATATATATGAGGTACAGTGAGGTCTATATAATGTGTATATATATATGAGGTACAGTGAGGTCTATATAATGTGTGTATATATTTATGAGGTACAGTGAGGTCTATATAATGTGTATATATATGAGGTACAGTGAGGTCTATATAATGTGTGTGTATATATATGAGGTACAGTGAGGTCTATATAATGTGTATATATATATATGAGGTACAGTGAGGTCTATATAATGTGTGTGTGTGTGTGTATATATATGAGGTACAGTGAGGTCTATATAATGTGTGTATATATATGAGGTACAGTAAGGTCTATATTATGTGTGTATATATATGAGGTACAGTGAGGTCTATATAATGTGTGTGTGTATATATATGAGGTACAGTGAGGTCTATATAATGTGTATATATATATGAGGTACAGTGAGGTCTATATAATGTGTATATATATATGAGGTACAGTGAGGTCTATATAATGTGTGTGTATATATATGAGGTACAGTAAGGTCTATATAATGTGTGTGTATATATATGAGGTACAGTGAGGTCTATATAATGTGTATATATATATATGAGGTACAGTGAGGTCTATATAATGTGTATATATATGAGGTACAGTGAGGTGTATATAATGTGTATATATATGAGGTACAGTGAGGTCTATATAATGTGTATATATGAGGTACAGTGAGGTCTATATAATGTGTGTATATATATATGAGGTACAGTGAGGTCTATATAATGTGTATATATGAGGTACAGTGAGGTCTATATAATGTGTGTGTATATATATGAGGTACAGTGAGGTGTATATAATGTGTATATATATGAGGTACAGTGAGGTCTATATAATGTGTGTGTATATATGAGGTACAGTGAGGTCTATATAATGTGTATATATATATATATATATAAGGTACAGTGAGGTCTATATAATGTGTGTATATATATGAGGTACAGTGAGGTCTATATAATGTGTATATATGAGGTACAGTGAGGTCTATATAATGTGTGTATATATATGAGGTACAGTGAGGTGTATATAATGTGTATATATATGAGGTACAGTGAGGTCTATATAATGTGTGTGTATATATGAGGTACAGTGAGGTCTATATAATGTGTATATATGAGGTACAGTGAGGTCTATATAATGTGTGTATATATATGAGGTACAGTGAGGTGTATATAATGTGTGTATATATATGAGGTACAGTGAGGTGTATATAATGTGTGTGTGTATAAATATGAGGTACAGTGAGGTCTATATAATGTGTGTGTATATATATATGAGGTACAGTGAGGTCTATATAATGTGTGTATATATGAGGTACAGTGAGGTCTATATAATGTGTATATATATATATATGAGGTACAGTGAGGTCTATATAATGTGTGTATATATATATGAGGTACAGTGAGGTCTATATGTGTGTATATATATATATATGAGGTACAGTGAGGTCTATATAATGTGTATATATATATGAGGTACAGTGAGGTGTATATAATGTGTATATATATATGAGGTACAGTGAGGTCTATATAATGTGTATATATATATGAGGTACAGTGAGGTCTATATAATGTGTATATATGAGGTACAGTGAGGTCTATATAATGTGTATATATATATATGAGGTACAGTGAGGTCTATATAATGTGTGTATATATGAGGTACAGTGAGGTGTATATAATGTGTATATATGAGGTACAGTGAGGTCTATATAATGTGTATATATATGAGGTACAGTGAGGTCTATATAATGTGTGTGTATATATATGAGGTACAGTGAGGTCTATATAATGTGTATATATGAGGTACAGTGAGGTCTATATAATGTGTATATATGAGGTACAGTGAGGTCTATATATTGTGTATATATATATGAGGTACAGTGAGGTGTATATAATGTGTGTGTATATATGAGGTACAGTGAGGTCTATATAATGTGTATATATGAGGTACAGTGAGGTCTATATAATGTGTATATATATGAGGTACAGTGAGGTCTATATAATGTGTATATATATGAGGTACAGTGAGGTCTATATAATGTGTATATATATGAGGTACAGTGAGGTGTATATAATGTGTATATATGAGGTACAGTGGTCTATATAATGTGTGTATATATATATGAGGTACAGTGAGGTCTATATAATGTGTATATATATATGAGGTACAGTGAGGTCTATATAATGTGTGTGTATATATGAGGTACAGTGAGGTCTATATAATGTGTATATATGAGGTACAGTGAGGTCTATATAATGTGTATATATGAGGTACAGTGAGGTCTATATAATGTGTATATATATATGAGGTACAGTGAGGTGTATATAATGTGTGTGTATATATGAGGTACAGTGAGGTCTATATAATGTGTATATATGAGGTACAGTGAGGTCTATATAATGTGTATATATATATGAGGTACAGTGAGGTCTATATAATGTGTATATATGAGGTACAGTGAGGTCTATATAATGTGTATATATATGAGGTACAGTGAGGTCTATATAATATGTATATATATATATATGAGGTACAGTGAGGTCTATATAATGTGTATATATATGAGGTACAGTGAGGTCTATATAATGTGTGTGTATATATATGAGGTACAGTGAGGTCTATATAATGTGTATATATATATATGAGGTACAGTGAGGTCTATATAATGTGTGTGTATATATATGAGGTACAGTGAGGTCTATATAATGTGTGTGTGTATATATATGAGGTACAGTGAGGTCTATATAATGTGTATATATATATATATATGAGGTACAGTGAGGTCTATATAATGTGTATATATGAGGTACAGTGAGGTCTATATAATGTGTGTATATATATATGAGGTACAGTGAGGTCTATATAATGTGTGTGTGTATATATATGAGGTACAGTGAGGTCTATATAATGTGTATATATATATATGAGGTACAGTGAGGTCTATATAATGTGTATATATATATGAGGTACAGTGAGGTCTATATAATGTGTGTATATATATGAGGTACAGTAAGGTCTATATAATGTGTGTATATATATGAGGTACAGTGAGGTCTATATAATGTGTATATATATATGAGGTACAGTGAGGTCTATATAATGTGTATATATATGAGGTACAGTGAGGTGTATATAATGTGTATATATATGAGGTACAGTGAGGTCTATATAATGTGTATATATGAGGTACAGTGAGGTCTATATAATGTGTGTATATATATATATGAGGTACAGTGAGGTCTATATAATGTGTATATATGAGGTACAGTGAGGTCTATATAATGTGTGTGTATATATATGAGGTACAGTGAGGTGTATATAATGTGTATATATATGAGGTACAGTGAGGTCTATATAATGTGTGTGTATATATGAGGTACAGTGAGGTCTATATAATGTGTATATATATATATATATATATATAAGGTACAGTGAGGTCTATATAATGTGTGTATATATATGAGGTACAGTAAGGTCTATATTATGTGTATATATATATGAGGTACAGTGAGGTCTATATAATGTGTATATATATATGAGGTACAGTGAGGTCTATATAATGTGTGTGTATATATATGAGGTACAGTGAGGTCTATATAATGTGTATATATATGAGGTACAGTGAGGTCTATATAATGTGTGTATATATATGAGGTACAGTGAGGTGTATATAATGTGTATATATATGAGGTACAGTGAGGTCTATATAATGTGTGTGTATATATGAGGTACAGTGAGGTCTATATAATGTGTATATATGAGGTACAGTGAGGTCTATATAATGTGTGTATATATATGAGGTACAGTGAGGTGTATATAATGTGTGTATATATATGAGGTACAGTGAGGTGTATATAATGTGTGTGTGTGTATAAATATGAGGTACAGTGAGGTCTATATAATGTGTGTGTATATATATATGAGGTACAGTGAGGTCTATATAATGTGTGTATATATGAGGTACAGTGAGGTCTATATAATGTGTATATATATATATGAGGTACAGTGAGGTCTATATAATGTGTATATATATATGAGGTACAGTGAGGTCTATATGTGTGTATATATATATGAGGTACAGTGAGGTCTATATAATGTGTATATATATATGAGGTACAGTGAGGTGTATATAATGTGTATATATATATGAGGTACAGTGAGGTCTATATAATGTGTATATATATATGAGGTACAGTGAGGTCTATATAATGTGTATATATGAGGTACAGTGAGGTCTATATAATGTGTGTATATATATATATGAGGTACAGTGAGGTCTATATAATGTGTGTATATATGAGGTACAGTGAGGTGTATATAATGTGTATATATGAGGTACAGTGAGGTCTATATAATGTGTATATATATGAGGTACAGTGAGGTCTATATAATGTGTGTGTATATATATGAGGTACAGTGAGGTCTATATAATGTGTATATATGAGGTACAGTGAGGTCTATATAATGTGTATATATGAGGTACAGTGAGGTCTATATATTGTGTGTATATATGAGGTACAGTGAGGTCTATATAATGTGTGTATATATATGAGGTACAGTGAGGTGTATATAATGTGTATATATGAGGTACAGTGGTCTATATAATGTGTGTGTATATATATATATGAGGTACAGTGAGGTCTATATAATGTGTATATATATATGAGGTACAGTGAGGTCTATATAATGTGTGTGTATATATGAGGTACAGTGAGGTCTATATAATGTGTATATATGAGGTACAGTGAGGTCTATATAATGTGTATATATGAGGTACAGTGAGGTCTATATAATGTGTATATATATGAGGTACAGTGAGGTGTATATAATGTGTGTGTATATATGAGGTACAGTGAGGTCTATATAATGTGTATATATGAGGTACAGTGAGGTCTATATAATGTGTATATATATATGAGGTACAGTGAGGTCTATATAATATGTATATATATATGAGGTACAGTGAGGTCTATATAATGTGTATATATATGAGGTACAGTGAGGTCTATATAATGTGTGTGTGTGTATATATATATGAGGTACAGTGAGGTCTATATAATGTGTGTGTATATATATGAGGTACAGTGAGGTCTATATAATGTGTGTGTATATATATGAGGTACAGTGAGGTCTATATAATGTGTGTGTATATATATGAGGTACAGTGAGGTCTATATAATGTGTATATATATATATATATGAGGTACAGTGAGGTCTATATAATGTGTATATATGAGGTACAGTGAGGTCTATATAATGTGTGTATATATATATGAGGTACAGTGAGGTCTATATAATGTGTGTGTATATATATGAGGTACAGTGAGGTCTATATAATGTGTATATATATATATGAGGTACAGTGAGGTCTATATAATGTGTGTGTATATATATATATATGAGGTACAGTGAGGTCTATATAATGTGTGTATATATATATATGAGGTACAGTGAGGTCTATATAATGTGTATATATATGGGGTACAGTGAGGTCTATATAATGTGTATATATATGAGGTACAGTGAGGTCTATATAATGTGTATATATATATATGAGGTACAGTGAGGTCTATATAATGTGTATATATATGGGGTACAGTGAGGTCTATATAATGTGTATATATGAGGTACAGTGAGGTCTATATAATGTGTGTGTATATATATATATGAGGTACAGTGAGGTCTATATAATGTGTGTGTATATATATGAGGTACAGTGAGGTCTATATAATGTGTATATATATATGAGGTACAGTGAGGTCTATATAATGTGTGTATATATATGAGGTACAGTGAGGTCTATATAATGTGTATATATATATGAGGTACAGTGAGGTCTATATAATGTGTGTATATATATGAGGTACAGTGAGGTCTATATAATGTGTGTATATATATGAGGTACAGTGAGGTCTATATAATGTGTATATATATATATGAGGTACAGTGAGGTCTATATAATGTGTATATATGAGGTACAGTGAGGTCTATATAATGTGTATATATGAGGTACAGTGAGGTGTATATAATGTGTATATATGAGGTACAGTGGTCTATATAATGTGTATATATATATGAGGTACAGTGAGGTCTATATAATGTGTATATATATATGAGGTACAGTGAGGTCTATATAATGTGTATATATATGAGGTACAGTGAGGTCTATATAATGTGTATATATATGAGCTACAGTGAGGTCTATATAATGTGTGTGTATATATGAGGTACAGTGAGGTCTATATAATGTGTATATATGAGGTACAGTGAGGTCTATATAATGTGTAAATTGAGGTACAGTGAGGTCTATATAATGTGTATATATATATGAGGTACAGTGAGGTCTATATAGTGTGTGTATATATATATGAGGTACAGTGAGGTGTATATAATGTGTGTATATATATGAGGTACAGTGAGGTCTATATAATGTGTATATATTTATGAGGTACAGTGAGGTGTATATAATGTGTGTATATATACAGTGAGGTCTATATAATGTGTGTATATATATGAGGTACAGTGAGGTCTATATAATGTGTATATATATATGAGGTACAGTGAGGTCTATATAATGTGTATATATATATGAGGTACAGTGAGGTCTATATAATGTGTATATATATATGAGGTACAGTGAGGTCTATATAATGTGTATATATATGAGGTACAGTGAGGTCTATATAATGTGTATATATATGAGGTACAGTGAGGTCTATATAATGTGTGTATATATATATGAGGTACAGTGAGGTCTATATAATGTGTGTATATATATATGAGGTACAGTGAGGTCTATATAATGTGTGTATATATATATGAGGTACAGTGAGGTCTATATAATGTGTGTATATATGAGGTACAGTGAGGTCTATATAATGTGTATATATATATGAGGTACAGTGAGGTCTATATAATGTGTGTATATATATGAGGTACAGTGAGGTCTATATAATGTGTATATATATATGAGGTACAGTGAGGTCTATATAATGTGTATATATATATGAG
>NW_026609318.1:15000-34933 GCF_029499605.1 Hyla sarda
TATATATGAGGTACAGTGAGGTCTATATAATGTGTATATATGAGGTACAGTGAGGTCTATATAATGTGTATATATGAGGTACAGTGAGGTCTATATAATGTGTGTATATATATATATGAGGTACAGTGAGGTCTATATAGTGTGTATATATGAGGTACAGTGAGGTCTATATAATGTGTATATATATATGAGGTACAGTGAGGTCTATATAATGTGTATATATATATATGAGGTACAGTGAGGTCTATATAATGTTTGTATATATATATATATGAGGTACAGTGAGGTCTATATAATGTACCTCATATATATACACACATTATATAGACCTCACTGTACCTCATATATATACACATTATATAGACCTCACTGTACCTCATATATATACACACATTATATAGACCTCACTGTACCTCATATATAATATACCACATTATATAGACCTCACTGTACCTCATATCTATACACATTATATAGACCTCACTGTACCTCATATATATATACACATTATATAGACCTCACTGTACCTCATATATATACACATTATATAGACCTCACTGTACCTCATATATATACACATTATATAGACCTCACTGTACCTCATACATATATATATACACATTATATAGACCTCACTGTACCTCATATATATATACACATTATATAGACCTCACTGTACCTCATATATATACACACTATATAGACCTCACTGTACCTCATATATATATATATACACATTATATAGACCTCACTGTACCTCATATATACACATTATATAGACCTCACTGTACCTCATATATACACATTATATAGACCTCACTGTACCTCATATATACACATTATATAGACCTCACTGTACCTCATATATAATACACACATTATATAGACCTCACTGTACCTCATATATATACACATTATATAGACCTCACTGTACCTCATATATACACATTATATAGACCTCACTGTACCTCATATATATACACACATTATATAGACCTCACTGTACCTCATATATACACATTATATAGACCTCACTGTACCTCATATATACACATTATATAGACCTCACTGTACCTCATATATATATATACACATTATATAGACCTCACTGTACCTCATATATATATACACATTATATAGACCTCACTGTACCTCATATATACACATTATATAGACCTCACTGTACCTCATATATATATATACACATTATATAGACCCTCACTGTACCTCATATATATATACACATTATATAGACCTCACTGTACCTTATATATACACATTATATAGACCTCACTGTACCCTCATATATATATATACACATTATATAGACCTCACTGTACCTCATATATACACACACATTATATAGACCTCACTGTACCTCATATATATACACATTATATAGACCTCACTGTACCTCATATATATATACACATTATATAGACCTCACTGTACCTCATATATACACATTATATAGACCTCACTGTACCTCATATATATATACACATTATATACACCTCACTGTACCTCATATATATATACACATTATATAGACCTCACTGTACCTCATATATATAATAACACACACATTATATAGACCTCACTGTACCTCATATATACACATTATATAGACCTCACTGTACCTCATATATATATACACAATTATATAGACCTCACTGTAACCTCATATATATATACACATTATATAGACCTCACTGTACCTCATATATACACATTATATAGACCTCACTGTACCTCATATATATACACATTATATAGACCTCACTGTACCTCATATATATACACATTATATAGACCTCACTGTACCTCATATATATATACACATTATATAGACCTCACTGTACCTCATATATATATACACATTATATAGACCTCACTGTACCTCATATATATATACACATTATATAGACCTCACTGTACCTCATATAATACACATTATATAGACCTCACTGTACCTCATATATATATATATACACATTATATAGACCTCACTGTACCTCATATATATACACATTATATACACCTCACTGTACCTCATATATATACACACACATTATATAGACCTCACTGTACCTCATATATATATATACACACACACATTATATAGACCTCACTGTACCTCATATATATATATACACACACACATTATATAGACCTCACTGTACCTCATATATATATATATATATATACACACACATTATATAGACCTCACTGTACCTCTATATATATATACACACACACATTATATAGACCTCACTGTACCTCATATTATATACACATTATATAGACCTCACTGTACCTCATATATACACATTATATAGACCTCACTGTACCTCATATATAATACACACATTATATAGACCTCACTGTACCTCATATATATATACACACACATTATATAGACCTCACTGTACCTCATATATATATACACATTATATAGACCTCACTGTACCTCATATATATACACACATTATATAGACCTCACTGTACCTCATATATATATACACAAACACACACACACATTATATAGACCTCACTGTACCTTATATATATATACACACATTATATACACCTCACTGTACCTCATATACACACACATTATATAGACCTCACTGTACCTCATATATATATACACATTATATAGACCTCACTGTACCTCATATATATACACATTATATAGACCTCACTGTACCTCATATATACACACATTATATAGACCTCACTGTACCTCATATATATATACACATTATATAGACCTCACTGTACCTCATATATATACACATTATATAGACCTCACTGTACCTCATATATAATATATACACACATTATATAGACCTCACTGTACCTCATATATATATATACCACATTATATAGACCTCACTGTACCTCATATATATAATACACATTATATAGACCCTCACTGTACCTCATATATATACACACATTATATAGACCTCACTGTACCTCATATATATACACATTATATAGACCTCACTGTACCTCATATATATATACACACACATTATATAGACCTCACTGTACCTCATATATACACATTATATAGACCTCACTGTACCTCATATATATACACATTATATAGACCTCACTGTACCTCATATATATACACATTATATAGACCTCACTGTACCTCATATATATATACACACATTATATACACCTCACTGTACCTCATATATATATACACACACATTATATAGACCTCACTGTACCTCATATATATATATACACACACATTATATAGACCTCACTGTACCTCATATATATACACATTATATAGACCTCACTGTACCTCATATATATACATTATATAGACCTCACTGTACCTCATATATATACACACACATTATATAGACCTCACTGTACCTCATATATATATACACATTATATAGACCTCACTGTACCTCATATATACACATTATATAGACCTCACTGTACCTCATATATATATATATACACATTATATAGACCTCACTGTACCTCATATATATACACATTATATAGACCTCACTGTACCTCATATATATACACACATTATATAGACCTCACTGTACCTCATATATATACACACATTATATAGACCTCACTGTACCTCATATATATATACACATTATATAGACCTCACTGTACCTCATATATATACACACATTATATAGACCTCACTGTACCTCATATATATACACACATTATATAGACCTCACTGTACCCCATATATATACACACATTATATAGACCTCACTGTACCTCATATATATACACATTATATAGACCTCACTGTACCTCATATATATATACACACATTATATAGACCTCACTGTACCTCATATATATATACACAT
Organism: Hyla sarda; assembly: GCF_029499605.1. Taxonomy (NCBI): domain Eukaryota; kingdom Metazoa; phylum Chordata; class Amphibia; order Anura; family Hylidae; genus Hyla; species Hyla sarda. The sequence goes on from NW_026609318.1 coordinate 18,876, forward strand.
TATATAGACCTCACTGTACCTCATATATATATACACATTATATAGACCTCACTGTACCTCATATATATATACACACACACTATATAGACCTCACTGTACCTCATATATATATACACATTATATAGACCTCACTGTACCTCATATATATATACACATTATATAGACCTCACTGTACCTCATATATATATATACACACACATTATATAGACCTCACTGTACCTCATATATACACATTATATAGACCTCACTGTACCTCATATATATACACACACATTATATAGACCTCACTGTACCTCATATATATATACACATTATATAGACCTCACTGTACCTCATATATATATATATATACACATTATACAGACCTCACTGTACCTCATATATATATATATACACATTATATAGACCTCACTGTACCTCATATATATACACATTATATAGACCTCACTGTACCTCATATATATATATATATATATACACATATAGACCTCACTGTACCTCATATATATATATACACATTATATAGACCTCACTGTACCTCATATATATACACATTATATAGACCTCACTGTACCTCATATATATATACACACATTATATAGACCTCACTGTACCTCATATATATACACATTATATAGACCTCACTGTACCTCATATATATATACACACATTATATAGACCTCACTGTACCTCATATATATATATATACACATTATATAGACCTCACTGTACCTCATATATATATACACATTATATAGACCTCACTGTACCTCATATATATATACACATTATATAGACCTCACTGTACCTCATATATACACATTATATAGACCTCACTGTACCTCATATATATACACATTATATAGACCACTGTACCTCATATATATATACACACATTATATAGACGTACCTCATATATATATACACACATTATATAGACCTCACTGTACCTCATATATAACCATTATATAGACCTCACTGTACCTCATATATATACACATTATATAGACCTCACTGTACCTCATATATACACATTATATAGACCACTGTACCTCATATATATACACACACATTATATAGACCTCACTGTACCTCATATATATATATACACACATTATATAGACCTCACTGTACCTCATATATACACAATATATAGACCTCACTGTACCTCATATATATACACATTATATAGACCACTGTACCTCATATATATACACACATTATATAGACCTCACTGTACCTCATATATATACACACATTATATAGACCTCACTGTACCTCATATATATATATACACATTATATAGACCTCACTGTACCTCATATATACACATTATATAGACCTCACTGTACCTCATATATATATACACATTATATAGACCTCACTGTACCTCATATATATACACATTATATAGACCTCACTGTACCTCATATATATATATACACATTATATAGACCTCACTGTACCTCATATATATATATACACACATTATATAGACCTCACTGTACCTCATATATATATATACACACATTATATAGACCTCACTGTACCTCATATATATACACATTATATAGACCTCACTGTACCTCATATATATACACACATTATATAGACCTCACTGTACCTCATATATATACACATTATATAGACCTCACTGTACCTCATATATATATACACACATTATATAGACCTCACTGTACCTCATATATATATACACATTATATAGACCTCACTGTACCTCATATATATATACACATTATATAGACCTCACTGTACCTCATATATATATACACATTATATAGACCTCACTGTACCTCATATATACACATTATATAGACCTCACTGTACCTCATATATATACACATTATATAGACCACTGTACCTCATATATATATACACACATTATATAGACCTCACTGTACCTCATATATAACCATTATATAGACCTCACTGTACCTCATATATATACACATTATATAGACCTCACTGTACCTCATATATACACATTATATAGACCACTGTACCTCATATATATACACACACATTATATAGACCTCACTGTACCTCATATATATATATATATATACACACATTATATAGACCTCACTGTACCTCATATATACACACATTATATAGACCTCACTGTACCTCATATATATACACATTATATAGACCACTGTACCTCATATATATACACACATTATATAGACCTCACTGTACCTCATATATATACACATTATATAGACCTCACTGTACCTCATATATATACACACATTATATAGACCTCACTGTACCTCATATATATATATACACATTATATAGACCTCACTGTACCTCATATATACACATTATATAGACCTCACTGTACCTCATATATATATACACATTATATAGACCTCACTGTACCTCATATATATATACACATTATATAGACCTCACTGTACCTCATATATATATATACACATTATATAGACCTCACTGTACCTCATATATATATATACACACATTATATAGACCTCACTGTACCTCATATATATATATATACACACACACACATTATATAGACCTCACTGTACCTCATATATATACATACACATTATATAGACCTCACTGTACCTCATATATATATACATTATATAGACCTCACTGTACCTCATATATATATACATTATATAGACATCACTGTACCTCATATATACACATTATATAGACCTCACTGTACCTCATATATATATACACATTATATAGACCTCACTGTACCTCATATATATACACACACACACATTATATAGACCTCACTGTACCTCATATATACACATTATATAGACCTCACTGTACCTCATATATATACATACACATTATATAGACCTCACTGTACCTCATATACAGTCATGGTGGTAAATGTTGTTACCCCTGAGATTTTTCTATAAAATGAAGTATTCCTCACACGAAAGGATTGCAGTAACACATGTTTTGTGATACGGGGGTAGGCAGGCGGTGTGATATGGAGGAAGGGGGGTAGGTAGGCGGCGTGATATGGAGGAGGGGGGGTAGGTAGGCGGCGTGATATGGTGGAGGGGGGGTAGGTAGGCGGCGTGATATGGAGGAGGGGGGGTTGGTAGGCAGTGTGATACGGAGGAGAGGGGTGTGTAGGCGGAGTGATACGGAGGAGGGGGGGCGGGTAGTTAGGCGTAGTGATATGGCGGAGGGGGGGGGGTAGGTAGGTAGGCGGCGTGATATGGAGGGGGGGTAGGTAGGCGGCGTGATATGGAGGAGGGGGGGGGGTAGGTAGGCGGCGTGATATGGAGGAGGGGGTTGGGTAGGTAGGCGGCGTGATATGGAGGATGTGGGGGTGGGGGTAGGTAGGCGGCGTGATGTGGGGGTGGGGGTAGGTAGGCGGCGTGATGTGGGGGTGGGGGTAGGTAGGCGGCGTGATGTGGGGCTGGGGGTAGGTAGGCGGCGTGATGTGGGGGTGGGGGTAGGTAGGCGGCGTGATGTGGGGGTGGGGGTAGGTAGGTAGGCGGAATGTCGGGCTGTGTTGGCCTCGGAAGGTGTTTTTGGTTTGATTGGGGGGGGTCCTTAGATAATTCTCACATTGTTCTCTTTCTCCAGAACCCACCCAGATCTATCGGTTTCTGAGGACCAGGAATCTGATCGCAGTGAGTTACCCTCTTACACTTGCCCCGGTTTGCTGTGCGTTACCCTCTTACACTTGCCCCTGTTTGCTGTGCGTTACCCTCTTACACTTGCCCCTGTTTGCTGTGTGTTACCCTCTTACACTTGCCCGGTTTACTGTGCGTTACCCTCTTACACTTGCCCCTGTTTGCTGTGCGTTACCCTATTACACTTGCCCCTGTTTGCTGTGTGTTACCCTCTTACACTTGCCCGGTTTACTGTGCGTTACCCTCTTACACTTGCCCCTGTTTGCTGTGCGTTACCCTATTACACTTGCCCCTGTTTGCTGTGCGTTACCCTCTTACACTTGCCCCTGTTTGCTGTGCGTTACCCTATTACACTTGCCCGGTTTGCTGTGCGTTACCCTCTTACACTTGCCCCTGTTTGCTGTGCGTTACCCTCTTACACTTGCCCGGTTTGCTGTGCGTTACCCTCTTACACTTGCCCCGGTTTGCTGTGCGTTACCCTCTTACACTTGCCCCGGTTTGCTGTGCGTTACCCTCTTACACTTGCCCCGGTTTGCAGTGAGTTACCCTCTTACACTTGCCCCGGTTTGCTGTGCGTTACCCTCTTACACTTGCCCCGGTTTGCTGTGCGTTACCCTCTTACACTTGCCCCGGTTTACTGTGCGTTACCCTCTTACACTTGCCCCTGTTTGCTGTGCGTTACCCTATTACACTTGCCCTGGTTTGCTGTGTGTTACCCTCTTACACTTGCCCCGGTTTGCTGTGCGTTACCCTCTTACACTTGCCCCGGTTTGCTGTGCGTTACCCTCTTACACTTGCCCCGGTTTGCTGTGCGTTACCCTCTTACACTTGCCCCGGTTTGCTGTGCGTTACCCTCTTACACTTGCCCCTGTTTGCTGTGCGTTACCCTCTTACACTTGCCCCGGTTTGCAGTGAGTTACCCTCTTACACTTGCCCCGGTTTGCTGTGCGTTACCCTCTTGCCCCAGTTTTTCTGTGCGTTACCCTCTTGCCCCGGTTTTTCTGTGCGTTACCCTCTTGCCCCGGTTTTTCTGTGCGTTACCCTCTTGCCCCGGTTTTTCTGTGCGTTACCCTCTTGCCCCGGTTTGCTCTGCGTTACCCTCTTGCCCCGGTTTGCTGTGCGTTACCCTCTTGCCCCGGTTTGCTGTGCGTTACCCTCTTGCCCCGGTTTGCTGTGCGTTACCCTCTTGCCCCGGTTTTTCTGTGCGTTACCCTCTTGCCCCGGTTTTTCTGTGCGTTACCCTCTTGCCCCGGTTTTTCTGTGCGTTACCCTCTTGCCCCGGTTTTTCTGTGCGTTACCCTCTTGCCCCGGTTTTTCTGTGCGTTACCCTCTTGCCCCGGTTTTTCTGTGCGTTACCCTCTTGCCCCGGTTTTTCTGTGCGTTACCCTCTTGCCCCGGTTTTTCTGTGCGTTACCCTCTTGCCCCGGTTTTTCTGTGCGTTACCCTCTTGCCCCGCTTTGCTGTGCGTTACCCTCTTGCCCCGCTTTGCTGTGCGTTACCCTCTTGCCCCGCTTTGCTGTGCGTTACCCTCTTGCCCCGCTTTGCTGTGCGTTACCCTCTTGCCCCGCTTTGCTGTGCGTTACCCTCTTGCCCCGCTTTGCTGTGCGTTACCCTCTTGCCCCGCTTTGCTGTGCGTTACCCTCTTGCCCCGCTTTGCTGTGCGTTACCCTCTTGCCCCGCTTTGCTGTGCGTTACCCTCTTGCCCCGCTTTGCTGTGCGTTACCCTCTTGCCCCGCTTTGCTGTGCGTTACCCTCTTGCCCCGCTTGGCTGTGCGTTACCCTCTTGCCCCGCTTGGCTGTGCGTTACCCTCTTGCCCCGCTTGGCTGTGCGTTACCCTCTTGCCCCGCTTGGCTGTGCGTTACCCTCTTGCCCCGCTTGGCTGTGCGTTACCCTCTTGCCCCGCTTTGCTGTGCGTTACCCTCTTGCCCCGCTTTGCTGTGCGTTACCCTCTTGCCCCGCTTTGCTGTGCGTTACCCTCTTGCCCCGCTTTGCTGTGCGTTACCCTCTTGCCCCGCTTTGCTGTGCGTTACTCTCTTGCCCCGCTTTGCTGTGCGTTACCCTCTTGCCCCGCTTTGCTGTGCGTTACCCTCTTGCCCCGCTTTGCTGTGCGTTACCCTCTTGCCCCGCTTTGCTGTGCGTTACCCTCTTGCCCCGCTTTGCTGTGCGTTACCCTCTTGCCCCGCTTTGCTGTGCGTTACCCTCTTGCCCCGCTTTGCTGTGCGTTACCCTCTTGCCCCGCTTTGCTGTGCGTTACCCTCTTGCCCCGCTTTGCTGTGCGTTACCCTCTTGCCCCGCTTTGCTGTGCGTTACCCTCTTGCCCCGCTTTGCTGTGCGTTACCCTCTTGCCCCGCTTTGCTGTGCGTTACCCTCTTGCCCCGCTTTGCTGTGCGTTACCCTCTTGCCCCGCTTTGCTGTGCGTTACCCTCTTGCCCCGCTTTGCTGTGCGTTACCCTCTTGCCCCGCTTTGCTGTGCGTTACCCTCTTGCCCCGCTTTGCTGTGCGTTACCCTCTTGCCCCGCTTTGCTGTGCGTTACCCTCTTGCCCCGCTTTGCTGTGCGTTACCCTCTTGCCCCGCTTTGCTGTGCGTTAACCTCTTGCCCCGCTTTGCTGTGCGTTAACCTCTTGCCCCGCTTTGCTGTGCGTTAACCTCTTGCCCCGCTTTGCTGTGCGTTAACCTCTTGCCCCGCTTTGCTGTGCGTTACCCTCTTGCCCCGCTTTGCTGTGCGTTACCCTCTTGCCCCGCTTTGCTGTGCGTTACCCTCTTGCCCCGCTTTGCTGTGCGTTACCCTCTTGCCCCGCTTTGCTGTGCGTTACCCTCTTGCCCCGCTTTGCTGTGCGTTACCCTCTTGCCCCGCTTTGCTGTGCGTTACCCTCTTGCCCCGCTTTGCTGTGCGTTAACCTCTTGCCCCGCTTTGCTGTGCGTTAACCTCTTGCCCCGCTTTGCTGTGCGTTACCCTCTTGCCCCGCTTTGCTTGGTCCCGATGGTGGATCTGCAGTAAGTTGGGGGCTTCCCGCTGCTGTTCTGTGCTGATCTCCCATATACTGGGAATGGGGGCTCTTGCCCCTCTATTGGTCCCTTTCCTTCTGGTCTTTTCCATCTGCTCTGTCCTCCTGACCTCTCCTATCTATCCTGTCCTGTCCTGACCTCTCCTATCTATCCTGTCCTGTCCTGACCTCTCCTATCTATCCTGTCCTGTCCTGACCTCTCCTATCTATCCTGTCCTGTCCTGACCTCTCCTATCTATCCTGTCCTCCTGACCTCTCCTATCTATCCTGTCCTGTCCTGACCTCTCCTATCTATCCTGTCCTCCTGACCTCTCCTATCTATCCTGTCCTCCTGACCTCTCCTATCTATCCTGTCCTGTCCTGTCCTCTCCTATCTATCCTGTCCTGACCTCTCCTATCTGTCCTGACCTCTCCTATCTATCCTGTCCTGTCCTGACCTCTCCTATCTATCCTGTCCTGACCTGTCCTGTCCTCTCCTATCTATCCTGTCCTGACCTGTCCTGTCCTGACCTCTCCTATCTATCCTGTCCTGACCTGTCCTGTCCTCTCCTATCTATCCTGTCCTGACCTGTCCTGTCCTGACCTCTCCTATCTATCCTGTCCTGTCCTGTCCTCTCCTATCTATCCTGTCCTGACCTCTCCTATCTGTCCTGACCTCTCCTATCTATCCTGTCCTGTCCTGACCTCTCCTATCTATCCTGTCCTGACCTGTCCTGTCCTCTCCTATCTATCCTGTCCTGACCTGTCCTGTCCTGACCTCTCCTATCTATCCTGTCCCCCCGACCTCTATCTGTCCTGTCCCCCCGACCTCTCCTATCTGTCCTGTCCTCTCCCGACCTCTCCTATCTGTCCTGCCCCCCCTTTTCTTGCCGGTCTCTATCTGCCCCCCCCCCCCCCCCCCTGACCCTCTGTGCACTGTTATAGGATCTATATACAGTCATGTTATGGATCCCTGGAATGTGTACCCTCCTGTTTAGTAAACTTGTACATTTTTCTCCCCGCAGCCTATCTTCTTGCATCGGACACTCACTTACATGTCTCACCGTAACTCACGATCAAACGCCAGAAGGTAAGGTCCACTGTCCCTTGTTGTGACTCCTCACCTTCTGCTGCAGGCGCTATCTTCTTACATACGGTGGGATACAACTCTCTCGTGTCACACAATATCCCTCCTGAGCTTATATAAGACCTCCATATGTGCCTGCAGCTTTTTCCTAGTTCCTGCCGCAGGGCCGTATATCTTGACATGGGGTCCACCTTTATATTACACTTCCATTCAGTTCCTTACCACTCTCTGCTTTTAGTAAACAATTACTCCTGAGAAGTAACCCTGGCCTGCTGCTCACGTCTACTACTGTGTAAGTGATAGGGATGGTTTTCTTCCTGCAGGAAGACTTTTAAGGTGAATGACCTGCTGTCAAAGGTGGAGAAGATGAGGGGCGAGCATGAGACGGACAGGTAATCCTGTGGCTGGGTATAATAGGGCTCTGTATAGGTGTAGCATTTAGCATGACCCCTCACACACTATTCTATCCTCTGCAGTCTATCGGCCCATCTGCAGCTCACGTTTACTGGCTTCTTCCATAAAAGTGGTAAGTGCCATATCAGCATCTGCAGAAGACAAGGCTTCCGGTGTGGGGCTGACTGTTTTTGTCTTCTCCTCAGATAAGCCCGCTCCAAACTCTGAGAATGATCAAAACTCTGTAACCCTGGAGGTTCTGCTTGTAAAGGTGTGCCACAAGAAACGCAAGGTAAGCACCCTGACCTAGAGAGATGTATATATGTGACTGCTCCGGACCTAGAGAGATGTGTATATATGTGACTGCTCCTGACCTAGAGAGATGTGTATATATGTGACTGCTCCTGACCTAGAGAGATGTGTATATATGTGACTGCTCCGGACCTAGAGAGATGTATATATGTGACTGCTCCGGACCTAGAGAGATGTATATATGTGACTGCTCCGGACCTAGAGAGGTGTATATATGTGACTGCTCCTGACCTAGAGAGGTGTATATATGTGACTGCTCCTGACCTAGAGAGATGTATATATGTGACTGCTCCTGACCTAGAGAGATGTATATATGTGACTGCTCCGGACCTAGAGAGATGTATATATGTGACTGCTCCTGACCTAGAGAGGTGTTATATATGTGACTGCTCCTGACCTAGAGAGATGTATATATGTGACTGCTCCGGACCTAGAGAGATGTATATATGTGACTGCTCCGGACCTAGAGAGATGTATATATGTGACTGCTCCTGACCTAGAGAGATGTATATATGTGACTGCTCCTGACCTAGAGAGGTGTATATATGTGACTGCTCCGGACCTAGAGAGATGTATATATGTGACTGCTCCTGACCTAGAGAGATGTATATATGTGACTGCTCCGGACCTAGAGAGATGTATATATGTGACTGCTCCTGACCTAGAGAGATGTATATATGTGACTGCTCCGGACCTAGAGAGATGTATATATGTGACTGCTCCTGACCTAGAGAGGTGTATATATGTGACTGCTCCGGACCTAGAGAGATGTATATATGTGACTGCTCCTGACCTAGAGAGATGTATATATGTGACTGCTCCTGTCCTAGAGAGGTGTATATATGTGACTGCTCCTGACCTAGAGAGATGTATATATGTGACTGCTCCGGACCTAGAGAGATGTATATGTGACTGCTCCGGACCTAGAGAGATGTATATATGTGACTGCTCCGGACCTAGAGAGATGTGTATATATGTGACTGCTCCGGACCTAGAGAGATGTGTATATATGTGACTGCTCCTGACCTAGAGAGATGTGTATATATGTGACTGCTCCGGACCTAGAGAGATGTGTATATATGTGACTGCTCCGGACCTAGAGAGGTGTGTATATGTGACTGCTCCGGACCTAGAGAGGTGTATATATGTGACTGCTCCGGACCTAGAGAGGTGTATATATGTGACTGCTCCGGACCTAGAGAGGTGTATATATGTGACTGCTCCGGACCTAGAGAGGTGTATATATGTGACTGCTCCGGACCTAGAGAGATGTATATATGTGACTGCTCCTGACCTAGAGAGATGTATATATGTGACTGCTCCTGACCTAGACGTATATATGTGACTGCTCCTGACCTAGACGTATATATGTGACTGCTCCTGACCTAGAGAGATGTATATATGTGACTGCTCCTGACCTAGAGAGATGTATATATGTGACTACTCCTGACCTAGAGGTATATATGTGACTGCTCCTGACCTAGAGGTGATGTATATATTTGGGACTGCTCCTGACCTAGAAGTATATATGTGACTGCTCCTGACCTAGAGGTGATGTATATATGTGACTGCTCCTGACCTAGAGAGATGTATATATGTGACTGCTCCGGACCTAGAGAGATGTATATATGTGACTGCTCCGGACCTAGAGAGATGTATATATGTGACTGCTCCGGACCTAGAGAGATGTATATATGTGACTGCTCCGGACCTAGAGAGATGTATATATGTGACTGCTCCGGACCTAGAGAGATGTATATATGTGACTGCTCCGGACCTAGAGAGGTGTATATATGTGACTGCTCCTGACCTAGAGAGATGTATATATGTGACTGCTCCTGACCTAGAGAGGTGTATATATGTGACTGCTCCGGACCTAGAGAGATGTATATATGTGACTGCTCCGGACCTAGAGAGGTGTATATATGTGACTGCTCCTGACCTAGAGAGATGTATATATGTGACTGCTCCTGACCTAGAGAGGTGTTTATATGTGACTGCTCCTGACCTAGAGAGATGTATATATGTGACTGCTCCGGACCTAGAGAGGTGTATATATGTGACTGCTCCTGACCTAGAGAGATGTATATATGTGACTGCTCCGGACCTAGAGAGATGTATATATGTGACTGCTCCTGACCTAGAGAGATGTATATATGTGACTGCTCCTGACCTAGAGAGATGTATATATGTGACTGCTTCTGACCTAGAGAGATGTATATATGTGACTGCTCCGGACCTAGAGAGGTGTATATATGTGACTGCTCCGGACCTAGAGAGGTGTATATATGTGACTGCTCCTGACCTAGAGAGGTGTATATATGTGACTGCTCCTGACCTAGAGAGATGTATATATGTGACTGCTCCTGACCTAGAGAGATGTATATATGTGACTGCTCCTGACCTAGAGAGATGTATATATGTGACTGCTCCTGACCTAGAGAGATGTATATATGTGACTGCTCCTGACCTAGAGAGGTGTATATATGTGACTGCTCCTGACCTAGAGAGGTGTATATATGTGACTGCTCCGGACCTAGAGAGGTGTATATATGTGACTGCTCCTGACCTAGAGAGATGTATATATGTGACTGCTCCGGACCTAGAGAGATGTATATATGTGACTGCTCCGGACCTAGAGAGGTGTATATATGTGACTGCTCCTGACCTAGAGAGATGTATATATGTGACTGCTCCTGACCTAGAGAGATGTATATATGTGACTGCTCCGGACCTAGAGAGATGTATATATGTGACTGCTCCGGACCTAGAGAGATGTATATATGTGACTGCTCCTGACCTAGAGAGGTGTATATATGTGACTGCTCCGGACCTAGAGAGGTGTATATATGTGACTGCTCCGGACCTAGAGAGGTGTATATATGTGACTGCTCCTGACCTAGAGAGATGTATATATGTGACTGCTCCTGACCTAGAGAGGTGTATATATGTGACTGCTCCGGACCTAGAGAGATGTATATATGTGACTGCTCCGGACCTAGAGAGATGTATATATGTGACTGCTCCGGACCTAGAGAGATGTGTATATATGTGACTGCTCCGGACCTAGAGAGATGTGTATATATGTGACTGCTCCTGACCTAGAGAGATGTGTATATATGTGACTGCTCCGGACCTAGAGAGGTGTATATATGTGACTGCTCCGGACCTAGAGAGGTGTATATATGTGACTTCTCCGGACCTAGAGAGATGTATATATGTGACTGCTCCTGACCTAGAGAGATGAATATATGTGACTGCTCCTGACCTAGAGAGATGTATATATGTGACTACTCCTGACCTAGAGGTATATATGTGACTGCTCCTGACCTAGAGGTGATGTATATATTTGGGACTGCTCCTGACCTAGAAGTATATATGTGACTGCTCCTGACCTAGAGGTGATGTATATATGTGACTGCTCCTGACCTAGACGTATATATGTGACTGCTCCTGACCTAGAGAGATGTGTATATGTGACTGCTCCTGACCTAGAGGTGATGTATATATGTGACTGCTCCTGACCTAGAGAGATGTGTATATGTGACTGCTCCTGACCTAGACGTATATATGTGACTGCTCCTGACCTAGAGGTATATATGTGACTGCTCCTGACCTAGAGGTGATGTATATATGTGACTGCTCCTGACCTAGAGAGATGTATATATGTGACTGCTCCTGACCTAGACGTATATATGTGACTGCTCCTGACCTAGAGAGATGTGTATATGTGACTGCTCCTGACCTAGAGGTGATGTATATATGTGACTGCTCCTGACCTAGAGAGATGTGTATATGTGACTGCTCCTGACCTAGACGTATATATGTGACTGCTCCTGACCTAGAGGTATATATGTGACTGCTCCTGACCTAGAGGTGATGTATATATGTGACTGCTCCTGACCTAGAGATGTATATATGTGACTGCTCCTGACCTAGACGTATATATGTGACTGCTCCTGACCTAGAGAGATGAGTATATGTGACTGCTCCTGACCTAGACGTATATATGTGACTGCTCCTGACCTAGACGTATATATGTGACTGCTCCTGACCTAGAGGTGATGTATATATGTGACTGCTCCTGACCTAGAGAGATGTGTATATGTGACTGCTCCTGACCTAGACGTATATATGTGACTGCTCCTGACCTAGAGGTATATATGTGACTGCTCCTGACCTAGAGGTGATGTATATATGTGACTGCTCCTGACCTAGAGAGATGTGTATATGTGACTGCTCCTGACCTAGACGTATATATGTGACTGCTCCTGACCTAGAGGTATATATGTGACTGCTCCTGACCTAGAGAGATGTGTATATGTGACTGCTCCTGACCTAGAGGTATATATGTGACTGCTCCTGACCTAAACGTATATATGTGACTGCTCCTGACCTAGAGGTGATGTATATATGTGACTGCTCCTGACCTAGAGAGATGTATATATGTGACTGCTCCTGACCTAGACGTATATATGTGACTGCTCCTGACCTAGAGGTGATGTATATATGTGACTGCTCCTGACCTAGAGAGATGTGTATATGTGACTGCTCCTGACCTAGACGTATATATGTGACTGCTCCTGACCTAGAGGTATATATGTGACTGCTCCTGACCTAGAGGTATATATGTGACTGCTCCTGACCTAGAGAGATGTGTATATGTGACTGCTCCTGACCTAGAGGTATATATGTGACTGCTCCTGACCTAGAGGTATATATGTGACTGCTCCTGACCTAGAGGTGATGTATATATGTGACTGCTCCTGACCTAGAGAGATGTATATATGTGACTGCTCCTGACCTAGACGTATATATGTGACTGCTCCTGACCTAGAGGTGATGTATATATGTGACTGCTCCTGACCTAGAGGTGATGTATATATGTGACTGCTCCTGACCTAGAGGTGATGTATATATGTGACTGCTCCTGACCTAGAGGTGATGTATATATGTGACTGCTCCTGACCTAGAGAGATGTATATATGTGACTGCTCCTGACCTAGAGGTGATGTATATATGTGACTGCTCCTGACCTAGAGGTGATGTATATATGTGACTGCTCCTGACCTAGAGAGATGTGTATATGTGACTGCTCCTGACCTAGACGTATATATGTGACTGCTCCTGACCTAGAGGTATATATGTGACTGCTCCTGACCTAGAGGTGATGTATATGAGCATAAATGTATATAGATATGAGAGGCTCTTTTCAGACTAGTCACAAATAAAGACCTGCGCTACCCACCTATACCCACGGTGTCTGGAAATAAATCCAGAATACGGGGCTTCTGGTCATGGATATTTAACCAATATACTATTCATTGTGTAGAAAAGAATGGAGTGTGTGTGTAACCCCTCCATGTCTGCAATCGCCAATCAATTCAAATCGACAACTTGCGGTGATTCCGGGTTGATCGGGTCTCTGATGACCCAATAGCCTGGCAAATAGGGATGATGGGAGTGAAGTGGCAGGGGTGTCCCCTGCGATTGGCCGATTAGGACTGATCAGCGAATCGCAGGGCGGGGCTGAATGTTAACTACATTTGCTCTGCCCGTCTCTGGATGTCAGGGCAGAGTGGGGGAAGATGTTGGCAGTTACCTGGGATCACGCGGGGACAGGCAGCAGGCAGTTGGTGCGGCGGTGTCAGATGCTGCAGTGAAGATCGCCGTTAAGTGATCGTCACTGCAGCTTCTAGGAGTTTCAAAAGTCTTTGGCTGTCTGGGCATGCTGGGAGTTGCAGTTTTGCAACATCTGGAGGGCCACAGTTAGGAGATCACTGTGCAGTGGTCTCCAAATGGTGATATTCCAGATAATGCAAAACTACAACTCTAAGCATGCCCAGACAGTCCAGGCATGCTCGGAATTATAGTTCTGTAACATCTGGCCCTTCAGATGTTGCAGAACTACAACTCCCAGCATGCCTGGACAGTCAAAGCATGCTGGGAGTTGTAGTTTTGCAACATCTGAAAGGACATCGTTTGGAGACCACTGCAGTGGTGTCCAAACTGTGGCGCTCCAGACTTCAATTCAAAGCATGCCGAGACTGTCCAGGCATGCTGGGAGTTGTTATTCTGTAACATCTGAAGGGCCAGATGTTGCCGTACTACAGCTCCCAGCATGCCTGGGCATGCTTGCAGTTGAAGTTTTGCAACATCTGGAGGGCTACAGTTTGGAGACCGCTACAGTGGTCTCCAAACTGTTCTCCTCCAGTTGTTGCATAACTACAACTCCCAGCATGCCCTTATCCTGTCTGGGCATGCTGGGAGTTGTAGTATTGCAACTACTGGAGGCACACTGGTTGGCAAACATTGTCTGTTTCCTAGCTCAGTGTTTACCAACCAGTGTGCCTCCAGCTGTTGCAAAACTATAACTCCCAGCATGCATGTCAGTTTTTCTTCTTTTACCCATTCTAAAAATAAAAAATATGGGTCTACAAGAACAGGTTAATGTAAAAAAAATTATTTTTGCCTCCACTTTGCTGCTATTCCTGTGAAACACCTAAAGGGTTAACAAACTTTATGAATGTAATTTTGAATACTTTGAGGGGTGCAGTTTTCATAATGGGGTCCGTTATAGGGGATTTCCAACATAAAGACCCCTCAAATTCACTTCAAATCTGAACTGGTCCCTGAAAAATTCAGATTTAGAAAATTTTGTTAAAAATTGGAAAATTGTTGCTGAACTTTGAAGCCTCTGATGTCGTCCAAAAGTAAAAATAACTCAACTTTATGATGTAATCATAATATATAGTATATAATAATAATGATATCTCCTGTATGATGGAAACATAATATATTGTATATAATAATATAAAGATATCTCCTGTATGATGGGGACATAATATATTGTATATAATAATATAATAATATAAAGATATCCCCTGTATGATGGTGACATAATATATTGTATATAATAATATAAAGATATCTCCTGTATGATGGGGACATAATATATTGTATATAATATAATAATATAAAGATGTCTCCTGTATGATGGTGACATAATATATTGTATATAATAATATAAAGATATCTCCTGTATGATGGTGACATAATATATTGTATATAATAATATAAAGATATCTCCTGTATGATGGGGACATAATATATTGTATATAATATAATAATATAAAGATATCTCCTGTATGATGGGGACATAATATATTGTATATAATAATATAAAGATATCTCCTGTATGATGGTGACATAATATATTGTATATAATAATATAAAGATATCTCCTGTATGATGGTGACATAATATATTGTATATAATATAATAATATAAAGATATCTCCTGTATGATGGGGACATAATATATTGTATATAATATAATAATATAAAGATATCTCCTGTATGATGGGGACATAATATATTGTATATAATAATATAAAGATATCTCCTGTATGATGGGGACATAATATATTGTATATAATAATATAAAGATATCTCCTGTATGATGGTGACATAATATATTGTATATAATAATATAATGATATCTCCTGTATGATGGTGACATAATATATTGTATATAATAATATAATGATATCTCCTGTATGATGGTGACATAATATATTGTATATAATAATATAAAGATATCTCCTGTATGATGGGGA
>NW_026609319.1:0-34910 GCF_029499605.1 Hyla sarda
TATAGTACACAGCCCCCCTCTTATATACACAGCCCCCCTCTATATACACAGCCCCCCTCTATATACACAGGCCCCCCTCTTATTATACACAGCCCCCCCTCTATATACACAGCCCCCCCTCTATATACACAGCCCCCCTCTATATACACAGCCCCCCTCTATATACACAGCCCCCCTCTATATACACAGCCCCCCTCTACACAGCTTCCCTATATACACAGCCCCCCTCTATATACACAGCCCCCTCCTATATACACAGCCCCCTCTATATACACAGCTTCCTCTATATACACAGCCCCCCCCTCTATATACACAGCCCCCCTCCTCTATATACACAGCCCCCCCCTCTATACACGCCCCCCTCTATATACACAGCCCCCCCCTCTATATACACAGCCCCCTAACCAGCCCCCTCTATATACACAGTCCTCTATATACACAGCCCCCCCTCTATATACACAGCCCACCTTCTATATACACAGCCCCCCTCTATATACACAGCCCCCCTCTATATACACAGCCCCCCCTCTATATACACAGCCCCCCTCTATATACACAGCCCCCTCCTCTATATACACAGCCCTCCTCTATATACACAGCCCTCCTCTATATACACAGCCCCCCCTCTATATACACAGCCCCCCTCTATATACACAGCTCCCCTCTATATACACAGCCCCCCTCTATATACACAGCCCCCCCCTCTATATACACAGCCCCTCTATATACAATAGCCCCCCTCTATATACACAGCCCCCCCCCCCTCTATATACACAGCCCCCCCTCTATATACACAGCCCCCCCTCTATATACACAGCCCCCCCTCTATATACACAGCCCCCCCTCTATATACACAGCTTCCTCTATATACACAGCCCCCCCTCTATATACACAGCCCCCCCCTCTATATACACAGCCCCCCTCTATATACACAGCCCCCTCTATATACACAGCCCCCCTCTATATACACAGCCCCCCTCTATATACACAGCCCCCTCTATATACACAGCCCCCCCTCTATATACAACAGCCCCCCTCTATACACACAGCCCCCCCTCTATATATACACAGCCCTCCTATATATACACAGCCCCCCCTCTATATACACAGCCCCCCTCTATATACACAGCCCCCCTCTATATACACAGCCCCCCCTCTATATACACAGCCCCCCCTCCTATATACACAGCCCCCCTCTATATACACAGCCCCCCTCTATATACACAGCCCCCCTCTATATACACAGCCCCCCTCTATATACACAGCCTTCCTCTATATACATAGCCCCCCTCTATATACACAGCCCCCCCTCTATATACACAGCCCCCTCTATATACACAGCTTCCTCTATATACACAGCCCCCCCTCTATATACACAGCCCCCCCTCTATATACACAGCCCCCCCCTCTATATACACAGCCCCCCTCCTCTATATACACAGCCCCCCCCTCTATATACACAGCCCCCCCTCTATATACACAGCTCCCCCTCTATATACACAGCCCCCCTCTATAAACACAGCCCCCCTCTATATACACAGCTTCCTCTATATACACAGCCCCCCCTCTATATACACAGCCCCCCTCTATATACACAGCCGCCCCTCTATATACACAGCCCCCCTCTATATACACAGCCCTGCTCTATATACACAGCCCCCCCTCTATATACACAGCCCCCCCCTCTATATACACAGCCCCCCCTCTATATACACAGCCCCCCTCTATACACACACAGCCCTCCTATATATACACAGCCCCCCTCTATATACACAGCCCCCCTCTATATACACAGGCCCCCCTCTATATACACAGCCCCCCTCTATATACACAGCCCCCCTCTATATACACAGCCCCCCTCTATATACACAGCCCCCCTCTATATACACAGCCCCCCCTCTATATACACAGCCCCCCCTCTATATACACAGCCCCCCTCTATATACACAGCCCCCCCTCTATATACACAGCCCCCCCTCTATATACACAGCCCCCCTCTATATACACAGCCCCCCTCTATATACACAGCCCCCCCTCTATATACACAGCCCCCCTCTATATACACAGCCCCCCTCTATATACACAGCCCCCCCTCTATATACACAGCCATTCCTCTGTCAAGGCTTCTACTCACCTCTTCATAAAAGCAGATTAGATTGGTG
This sequence comes from Hyla sarda, assembly GCF_029499605.1. Taxonomy (NCBI): domain Eukaryota; kingdom Metazoa; phylum Chordata; class Amphibia; order Anura; family Hylidae; genus Hyla; species Hyla sarda. Next base: position 2,163 of record NW_026609319.1, read on the forward strand.
ACATCTTCTATCCTTAGTAAACCCATGCTGGCTATCACTTATAATACAATTATCCCCTATGTATTCCTGTATGTAATCCCTTATAAGTCCTTCAAACAATTTACCCACAATGCACGTTAGACTTACCGGTCTATAATTGCCTGGCGATGACCTAGAGCCCTTCTTGAAGATTGGCACCACATTCGCCTTGCGCCAGTCCCTTGGCACAATACCAGACACCAGAGAATCTCTAAATATCATGAACAGGGGTACAGATATTACTGAACTTACCTCTCTAAGAACTCTTGGGTGTAGTCCATCCGGTCCTGGGGATTTGCTTACATTTATATCACTTAACTTACCTTGTACCATCTCTACATTAAGCCAGTTCAGTATATTACATGATGTGTTACCAGCACTGACCTGTACATGATGTGTTAACAGCACTGACCTGTACATGATGTGTTACCAGCACTGACCTGTACATGATGTGTTACCAGCACTGCCCTGTACATGATGTGTTACCAGCACTGACCTGTACATGATGTGTTACCAGCACTGCCCTGTACATGATGTGTTACCAGCACTGACCTGTACATGATGTGTTACCAGCACTGACCTGTACATGATGTGTTACCAGCACTGACCTGTACATGATGTGTTACCAGCACTGACCTGTACATGATGTGTTACCAGCACTGACCTGTACATGATGTGTTACCAGCACTGACCTGTACATGATGTGTTACCAGCACTGACCTGTACATGATGTGTTACCAGCACTGACCTGTACATGATGTGTTACCAGCACTGACCTGTACATGATGTGTTACCAGCACTGACCTGTACATGATGTGTTACCAGCTCTGACCTGTACATGATGTGTTACCAGCACTGACCTGTACATGATGTGTTACCAGCACTGACCTGTACATGATGTGTTACCAGCACTGACCTGTACATGATGTGTTACCAGCACTGACCTGTACATGATGTGTTACCAGCACTGACCTGTACATGATGTGTTACCAGCACTGACCTGGCCAATGTCAGCTCCTTTTTCCATAGTGTATACAGAACTAAAGAACCCATTCAGTAGCTCCGCCTTCTCTTGATCGCCTGTGACAACCTCCCCATTATCATTATTAAGGGGTCCTACATGCTCTGTCCTTGGTTTTTTTGTATTTATATATGTAAAAATATATTTAGGATTAGTTTTGCTTTCTTTGGCCACTATATACACAGCCCCCCCTCTATATACACAGCCCCCCCCTCTATATCCACAGCCCCCCTCTATATACACAGCCTCCTCTATATACACAGCCTCCTCTATATACACAGCCCCCCTCTATATACACAGCCCCCCTCTATATACACAGCCCCCCTCTATATACACAGCCCCCCTCTATATACACAGCCCCCTCTATATACACAGCCCCCTCTATATACACAGCCCCCCCTCTATATACACAGCCCCCCCTCTATATACACAGCCCCCCCTCTATATACACAGCCCCCTCTATATACACAGCCCCCCCTCTATATACACAGCCCCCCCTCTATATACACAGCCCCCTCTATATACACAGCCCCCTCTATATATACAGCCTCCTCTATATACACAGCCCCCCCCTCTATATACACAGCCCCCCCTCTATATACACAGCCCCCCCCTCTATATACACAGCCCCCCCCTCTATATACACAGCCCCCCCCTCTATATACACAGCCCCCTCTATATACACAGCCCCCCTCTATATACACAGCCCCCCTCTATATACACAGCCCCCCCTCTATATACACAGCCCCCCTCTATATACACAGCCCCCCCTCTATATACACAGCCCCCCTCTATATACACAGCCCCCCCTCCTCTATATACACAGCCCCCCTCTATATACACAGCCCCCTCTATATACACAGCTTCCTCTATATACACAGCCCCCCCTCTATATACACAGCCCCCCCTCTATATACACAGCCCCCCTCTATATACACAGCCCCCCCTCTATATACACAGCCCCCCTCTATATACATAGCCCCCCTCTATATACACAGCCCCCCCTCCTCTATATACACAGCCCCCCCCTCTATATACACAGCCCCCCCTCTATATACACAGCCCCCCTCTATATACACAGCCCCCCTCTATATACACAGCTTCCTCTATATACACAGCCCCCCCTCTATATACACAGCCCCCCCTCTATATACACAGCCCCCCTCTATATACACAGCCCCCCTCTATATACACAGCCCCCCCTCTATATACACAGCCCCCCTCTATATACACAGCCCCCCTCTATATACACAGCCCCCCCTCTATATACACAGCCCCCCCTCTATATACACAGCCCCCCTCTATATACACAGCCCCCCTCTATATACACAGCCCCCCTCTATATACACAGCCCCCCTCTATATACACAGCCCCCCTCTATATACACAGGCCCCCCTCTATATACACAGCCCCCCTCTATATACACAGCCCCCCCTCTATATACACAGCCTTCCTCTATATACACAGCCCCCCCTCTATATACACAGCCCCCCTCTATATACACAGCCATTCCTCTGTCAAGGCTTCTACTCACCTCTTCATAAAAGCAAATTAGATTGGTGACAACTTCTATCCTTAGTAAACCCATGCTGGTTATCACTTATAATACTATTATCCCCTATGTATTCCTGTATGTAATCCCTTATAAGTCCTTCAAACAATTTACCCACAATGCACGTTAGACTTACCGGTCTATAATTGCCTGGCGATGACCTAGAGCCCTTCTTGAAGATTGGCACCACATTCGCCTTGCGCCAGTCCCTTGGCACAATACCAGACACCAGAGAATCTCTAAATATCATGAACAGGGGTACAGATATTACTGAACTTACCTCTCTAAGAACTCTTGGGTGTAGTCCATCCGGCCCTGGAGATTTACTTACATTTATATTACTTAACTTACCTTGTACCATCTCTACATTAAGCCAGTTCAGTATATTACATGATGTGTTACCAGCACTGACCTGTACATGATGTGTTACCAGCACTGACCTGTACATGATGTGTTACCAGCACTGACCTGTACATGATGTGTTACCAGCACTGCCCTGTACATGATGTGTTACCAGCACTGCCCTGTACATGATGTGTTACCAGCACTGACCTGTACATGATGTGTTACCAGCACTGACCTGTACATGATGTGTTACCAGCACTGACCTGTACATGATGTGTTACCAGCACTGACCTGTACATGATGTGTTACCAGCACTGACCTGTACATGATGTGTTACCAGCACTGACCTGTACATGATGTGTTACCAGCACTGACCTGGCCAATGTCAGCTCCTTTTTCCATAGTGTATACAGAACTAAAGAACCCATTCAGTAGCTCCGCCTTCTCTTGATCGCCTGTGACAACCTCCCCATTATCATTATTAAGGGGTCCTACATGCTCTGTCCTTGGTTTTTTTGTATTTATATATGTAAAAATATATTTAGGATTAGTTTTGCTTTCTTTGGCCACTATATACACAGCCCCCCCTCTATATACACAGCCCCCCCCCCCCTCTATATCCACAGCCCCCCTCTATATACACAGCCTCCTCTATATACACAGCCTCCTCTATATACACAGCCCCCCTCTATATACACAGCCCCCCTCTATATACACAGCCCCCCTCTATATACACAGCCCCCTCTATATACACAGCCCCCTCTATATACACAGCCCCCCCTCTATATACACAGCCCCCCCTCTATATACACAGCCCCCCCTCTATATACACAGCCCCCCCTCTATATACACAGCCCCCTCTATATACACAGCCCCCCCTCTATATACACAGCCCCCCCTCTATATACACAGCCCCCTCTATATACACAGACCCCCTCTATATACACAGCCCCCCCTCTATATACACAGCCCCCCCTCTATATACACAGCCCCCCCTCTATATACACAGCCCCCTCTATATACACAGGCCCCCCTCTATATACACAGCCCCCCCTCTATATACACAGCCCCCCTCTATATACACAGCCCCCCTCTATATCCACAGCCATTCCTCTGTCAAGGCTTCTACTCACCTCTTCATAAAAGCAAATTAGATTGGTTTGACAACTTCTATCCTTAGTAAACCCATGCTGGCTATCACTTATAATACAATTATCCCCTATGTATTCCTGTATGTAATCCCTTATAAGTCCTTCAAACAATTTACCCACAATGCACGTTAGACTTACCGGTCTATAATTGCCTGGCGATGACCTAGAGCCCTTCTTGAAGATTGGCACCACATTCGCCTTGCGCCAGTCCCTTGGCACAATACCAGACACCAGAGAATCTCTAAATATCATGAACAGGGGTACAGATATTACTGAACTTACCTCTCTAAGAACTCTTGGGTGTAGTCCATCCGGTCCTGGGGATTTGCTTACATTTATATCACTTAACTTACCTTGTACCATCTCTACATTAAGCCAGTTCAGTATATTACATGATGTGTTACCAGCACTGACCTGTACATGATGTGTTAACAGCACTGACCTGTACATGATGTGTTACCAGCACTGACCTGTACATGATGTGTTACCAGCACTGACCTGTACATGATGTGTTACCAGCACTGACCTGTACATGATGTGTTACCAGCACTGACCTGTACATGATGTGTTACCAGCACTGACCTGTACATGATGTGTTACCAGCACTGACCTGTACATGATGTGTTACCAGCACTGACCTGTACATGATGTGTTACCAGCACTGACCTGTACATGATGTGTTACCAGCACTGACCTGTACATGATGTGTTACCAGCACTGACCTGTACATGATGTGTTACCAGCTCTGACCTGTACATGATGTGTTACCAGCACTGACCTGTACATGATGTGTTACCAGCACTGACCTGTACATGATGTGTTACCAGCACTGACCTGGCCAATGTCAGCTCCTTTTTCCATAGTGTATACAGAACTAAAGAACCCATTCAGTAGCTCCGCCTTCTCTTGATCGCCTGTGACAACCTCCCCATTATCATTATTAAGGGGTCCTACATGCTCTGTCCTTGTTTTTTTTGTATTTATATATGTAAAAATATATTTAGGATTAGTTTTGCTTTCTTTGGCCACTATATACACAGCCCCCCCTCTATATACACAGCCCCCCCCCCTCTATATCCACAGCCCCCCTCTATATACACAGCCTCCTCTATATACACAGCCTCCTCTATATACACAGCCCCCCTCTATATACACAGCCCCCCTCTATATACACAGCCCCCTCTATATACACAGCCCCCCCTCTATATACACAGCCCCCCCTCTATATACACAGCCCCCCCCTCTATATACACAGCCCCCCCTCTATATACACAGCCCCCCCTCTATATACACAGCCCCCTCTATATACACAGCCCCCCCTCTATATACACAGCCCCCCCTCTATATACACAGCCCCCTCTATATACACAGCCCCCTCTATATATACAGCCTCCTCTATATACACAGCCCCCCTCTATATACACAGCCCCCCCCTCTATATACACAGCCCCCCCCCTCTATATACACAGCCCCCCCTCTATATACACAGCCCCCCCCTCTATATACACAGCCCCCCCCCCTCTATATACACAGCCCCCCCCTCTATATACACAGCCCCCTCTATATACACAGCCCCCCTCTATATACACAGCCCCCCCTCTATATACACAGCCCCCCTCTATATACACAGCCCCCCCTCTATATACACAGCCCCCCCTCTATATACACAGCCCCCCTCTATATACACAGCCCCCCCTCCTCTATATACACAGCCCCCCTCTATATACACAGCCCCCTCTATATACACAGCTTCCTCTATATACACAGCCCCCCCTCTATATACACAGCCCCCCCTCTATATACACAGCCCCCCTCTATATACACAGCCCCCCCTCTATATACACAGCCCCCCTCTATATACACAGCCCCCCCTCCTCTATATACACAGCCCCCCCCTCTATATACACAGCCCCCCCTCTATATACACAGCCCCCCTCTATATACACAGCCCCCCTCTATATACACAGCCCCCCTCTATATACACAGCTTCCTCTATATACACAGCCCCCCCTCTATATACACAGCCCCCCCTCTATATACACAGCCCCCCCTCTATATACACAGCCCCCCCTCTATATACACAGCCCCCCTCTATATACACAGCCCCCCCTCTATATACACAGCCCCCCTCTATATACACAGCCCCCCTCTATATACACAGCCCCCCCTCTATATACACAGCCCCCCTCTATATACACAGCCCCCCTCTATATACACAGCCCCCCCTCTATATACACAGCCCCCCTCTATATACACAGCCCCCCTCTATATACACAGCCCCCCTCTATATACACAGCCCCCCCTCTATATACACAGCCTTCCTCTATATACACAGCCCCCCCTCTATATACACAGCCCCCCTCTATATACACAGCCCCCCTCTATATACACAGCCCCCCCTCTATATACACAGCCCCCCTCTATATACACAGCCCCCTCTATATACACAGCCCCCCCTCTATATACACAGCCTTCCTCTATATACACAGCCCCCCCTCTATATACACAGCCCCCCTCTATATACACAGCCCCCCTCTATATACACAGCCCCCCCTCTATATACACAGCCATTCCTCTGTCAAGGCTTCTACTCACCTCTTCATAAAAGCAGATTAGATTGGTGACACCTTCTATCCTTAGTAAACCCATGCTGGCTATCACTTATAATACTATTATCCCCTATGTATTCCTGTATGTAATCCCTTATAAGTGCTTCAAACAATTTACCCACAATGCACGTTAGACTTACCGGTCTATAATTGCCTGGCGATGACCTAGAGCCCTTCTTGAAGATTGGCACCACATTCGCCTTGCGCCAGTCCCTTGGCACAATACCAGACACCAGAGAATCTCTAAATATCATGAACAGGGGTACAGATATTACTGAACTTACCTCTCTAAGAACTCTTGGGTGTAGTCCATCCGGCCCTGGAAATTTGCTTACATTTATATCACTTAACTTACCTTGTACCATCTCTACATTAAGCCAGTTCAATACATTACATGATGTGTTACCAGCACTGACCTGTACATGATGTGTTACCAGCACTGACCTGTACATGATGTGTTACCAGCACTGACCTGTACATGATGTGTTACCAGCACTGACCTGTACATGATGTGTTACCAGCACTGACCTGTACATGATGTGTTACCAGCACTGACCTGTACATGATGTGTTACCAGCACTGACCTGTACATGATGTGTTACCAGCACTGACCTGTACATGATGTGTTACCAGCACTGACCTGTACATGATGTGTTACCAGCACTGACCTGTACATGATGTGTTACCAGCACTGACCTGGCCAATATCAGCTCCTTTTTCCATAGTGTATACAGAACTAAAGAACCCATTCAGTAGCTCCGCCTTCTCTTGATCGCCTGTGACAACCTCCCCATTATCATTATTAAGGGGTCCTACATGCTCTGTCCTTGGTTTTTTTGTATTTATATATCTAAAAATATATTTAGGATTAGTTTTGCTTTCTTTGGCCACCTGTCTCTCATTTTGAATTTTTGCTGTTTTTATTACATTTTTACAGATTTTATTAAGCTCTTTGTACTATTTAAATGTTATCGCTGACCCATCAGATTGGAATTTTTTGAAGGCTATTTTTTTGTTGTTTATTGCTCTTTTAACCTCATTTGTCAGCCATGTAGGATTTAGTTTTAGTCATTTATATTTGTTCCCCTTTGGTATATATTTAGCTGTATAGTTATTTAGAGATGATATAAAGATGTCCCATTTCCCTTCTGTATCAGTATTTGAGAACCCCTCCCCCAGTCTATGTCCTGTAGTGCAGATCTCAGCCCAGGGAAATTTGCCTTTTTAAAGTTATATGTTTTTGCTTTCCCCGTCTGTCTTTGTTTTCTACATTTTAAGTGAAAAGTAACTATATTGTGGTCGCTATTCCCAAGGTTTTCCCGCACAGTTACATTACCAACCAGCTCTGCGTTGTTGGAAATGATCAGATCCCACAAGGCATCACTTCTTGTTGGGTCCTCCACAAACTGGCCCAGAAAATTATCCTGCAATAAATTTAGGAATTGTCGCCCCTTTGTAGTTTTAGCCAACCCCGGACCCCAATCTATATCTGGATAGTTATAATCTCCCATTATTACCACTGTACCTGCCCGGGCGGCCTCTCTATTTGTTTATACAGCCGACCTTCTATCTCTTCAGTGATATTAGGGGGTCTGTAGATTACACCAAATATTATTTTTTCAGTATTTCCCTCCTTTTGTAATTCTACCCACAGTGATTCCACCTCCTCAGAATCATCACACACTATGGCATCGTTCACACTGACTTTCATACCACTTCTTACATACAGACAGACTCCACCACCTTTTCTGTTCATTCTATCCTTGCGAAACAATGTAAACCCCTGCAGATTAACAGCCCAGTCATGTGAGGAGTCCAGCCATGTCTCAGTGACCTCAACTATATCACCAGCCATGTCTCAGTGACCCCAACTATATCACCAGCCATGTCTCAGTGACCCCAACTATATCACCAGCCATGTCTCAGTGACCCCAACTATATCACCAGCCATGTCTCAGTGACCCCAACTATATCACCAGCCATGTCTCAGTGACCCCAACTATATCACCAGCCATGTCTCAGTGACCCCAACTATATCACCAGCCATGTCTCAGTGACCCCAACTACATCACCAGCCATGTCTCAGTGACCCCAACTATATCACCAGCCGTGTCTCAGTGACCCCAACTATATCACCAGCCATGTCTCAGTGACCCCAACTATATCACCAGCCATGTCTCAGTGACCCCAACTATATCACCAGCCATGTCTCAGTGACCCCAACTATATCACCAGCCATGTCTCAGTGACCCCAACTATATCACCAGCCATGTCTCAGTGACCCCAACTATATCACCAGCCATGTCTCAGTGACCCCAACTATATCACCAGCCATGTCTCAGTGACCCCAACTACATCACCAGCCATGTCTCAGTGACCCCAACTATATCACCAGCCGTGTCTCAGTGACCCCAACTATATCACCAGCCGTGTCTCAGTGACCCCAACTATATCACCAGCCGTGTCTCAGTGACCCCAACTATATCACCAGCCATGTCTCAGTGACCCCAACTATATCACCAGCCATGTCTCAGTGACCCCAACTATATCACCAGCCATGTCTCAGTGACCCCAACTATATCACCAGCCATGTCTCAGTGACCCCAACTATATCACCAGCCATGTCTCAGTGACCCCAACTATATCACCAGCCATGTCTCAGTGACCCCAACTATATCACCAGCCATGTCTCAGTGACCCCAACTATATCACCAGCCATGTCTCAGTGACCCCAACTATAACACCAGCCATGTCTCAGTGACCCCAACTATTTCACCAGCCATGTCTCAGTGACCCCAACTATATCACCAGCCATGTCTCAGTGATCCCAACTATATCACCAGCCATGTCTCAGTGATCCCAACTATATCACCAGCCATGTCTCAGTGACCCCAACTATATCACCAGCCATGTCTCAGTGACCCCAACTATATCACCAGCCATGTCTCAGTGACCCCAACTATATCACCAGCCGTGTCTCAGTGACCCCAACTATATCACCAGCCGTGTCTCAGTGACCCCAACTATATCACCAGCCGTGTCTCAGTGACCCCAACTATATCACCAGCCGTGTCTCAGTGACCCCAACTATATCACCAGCCGTGTCTCAGTGACCCCAACTATATCACCAGCCGTGTCTCAGTGACCCCAACTATATCACCAGCCGTGTCTCAGTGACCCCAACTATATCACCAGCCGTGTCTCAGTGACCCCAACTATATCACCAGCCGTGTCTCAGTGACCCCAACTATATCACCAGCCGTGTCTCAGTGACCCCAACTATATCACCAGCCGTGTCTCAGTGACCCCAACTATATCACCAGCCGTGTCTCAGTGACCCCAACTATATCACCAGCCATGTCTCGGTGACCCCAACTATATCACCAGCCATGTCTCAGAGACCCCCAACTATATCACCAGCCATGTCTCAGTGACCCCAACTATATTCCCAGCCATGTCTCAGTGACCCCAACTATATCACCAGCCATGTCTCAGAGACCCCCAACTATATCACCAGTGTCACGATGCCGGCTGGCGGGTAGTGGATCCTCTGTGCCAGAGAGGGATTGGCGTGGACCGTGCTAGTGGATCGGTTCTAAGTCACTACTGGTTTTCACCAGAGCCCGCCGCAAAGCGGGATGGTCTTGCTGCGGCGGTAGTGACCAGGTCGTATCCACTAGCAACGGCTCAACCTCTCTGGCTGCTGAAGATAGGCGCGGTACAAGGGAGTAGACAGAAGCAAGGTCGGACGTAGCAGAAGGTCGGGGCAGGCAGCAAGGATCGTAGTCAGGGGCAACGGCAGGAGGTCTGGAACACAGGCTAGGAACATACAAGGAACGCTTTCACTGGCACAATGGCAACAAGATCCGGCAAGGGAGTGCAGGGGAAGTGAGGTGATATAGGGAAGTGCACAGGTAAAGACACTAATTGGAATCACTGCGCCAATCAGCGGCGCAGTGGCCCTTTAAATCGCAAAGACCCGGCGCGCGCGCGCCCTAGGGAGCGGGGCCGCGCGCGCCGGGACAGGACCGAGGGAGAGCGAGTCAGGTACGGGAGCCGGGGTGCGCATCGCGAGCGGGCGCTACCCGCATCGCGAATCGCATCCCGGCTGGAAGCAGAATCGCAGCGCCCCGGGTCAGTGGATCTGACCGGAGCGCTGCAGCGGAGAGAGTGTAGCGAGCGCTCCGGGGAGGAGCGGGGACCCGGAGCGCTCGGCGTAACAGTACCCCCCCCCCTTGGGTCTCCCCCTCTTTTTAGGGCCTGAGAACCTGAGGAGCAGACTTTTATCTAGGATGTTGTCCTCAGGTTCCCAGGATCTCTCTTCAGGACCACAATCCTCCCAGTCCACTAGAAAAAAAGTTTTCCCTCTGACCTTTTTAGAGGCTAAGATCTCTTTGACAGAGAAGATGTCCGAGGAGCCGGAAACAGGAGTGGGAGGAACAGATTTGGGAGAAAAACGGTTGAGGATGAGTGGTTTAAGAAGAGAGACGTGAAAGGCATTAGGGATACGAAGAGAAGGAGGAAGAAGAAGTTTGTAAGAGACAGGATTAATTTGACACAAAATTTTGAAAGGACCAAGATAGCGTGGTCCCAACTTGTAGCTAGGGACACGGAAGCGGACATATTTAGCGGAGAGCCATACCTTGTCTCCAGGGGAAAAAACGGGAGGAGCTCTTCTTTTCTTATCCGCGAACCTCTTCATGCGTGATGAAGCCTGTAAGAGAGAATTTTGGGTCTCTCTCCATATAATGGAAAGGTCACGAGAAATTTCATCCACAGCGGGCAGACCAGAGGGCAAGGGGGTAGGGAGGGGGGGAAGAGGGTGACGGCCGTACACCACGAAAAATGGGGATTTGGAGGAAGATTCAGAGACTCTGAAGTTATACGAGAATTCGGCCCATGGTAGAAGATCTGCCCAGTCATCCTGGCGGGAGGAAACAAAATGTCGTAAATAATCACCCAAGACCTGGTTAATTCTTTCTACTTGTCCATTGGACTGGGGATGATATGCAGAAGAAAAATTTAATTTAATCTTGAGTTGTTTACAGAGAGCCCTCCAGAATTTAGACACGAATTGGACGCCTCTATCCGAGACGATCTGCGTAGGCAATCCGTGAAGACGAAAAATGTGTACAAAAAATTGTTTAGCCAACTGAGGCGCTGAAGGAAGACCAGGAAGAGGGATGAAATGTGCCATTTTGGAGAATCGATCAACGACCACCCAAATAACAGTGTTGCCACGGGAAGGGGGTAAATCAGTAATAAAATCCATACCAATCAGAGACCAAGGCTGTTCGGGGACAGGCAGGGGATGAAGAAAACCAGCGGGCTTCTGGCGAGGAGTCTTATCCCGGGCACAGATAGTGCAGGCTCGCACAAAGTCCCCAACATCCGTCTCCAGAGTCGGCCACCAATAGAAGCGGGAGATGAGATGCACAGATTTCTTGATGCCCACATGACCAGCGAGATGGGAGGAGTGACCCCATTTGAGGATTCCGAGGCGTTGGCGTGGAGAAACAAAGGTCTTTCCTGGAGGAGTCTGCCTGATGGAGGCAGGAGAAGTGGAGATCAGGCAGTCAGGTGGAATGATGTGTTGCGGAGAGAGTTCAACTTCTGAGGCATCCGAGGAACGAGAGAGAGCATCGGCCCTAATGTTCTTATCGGCAGGACGAAAGTGAATCTCAAAATTAAATCGGGCAAAGAACAGAGACCACCGGGCCTGGCGAGGATTCAGCCGTTGGGCAGACTGGAGGTAGGAGAGGTTCTTGTGGTCGGTGTAAATAATAACTGGAAATCTTGATCCCTCCAGCAGATGCCTCCATTCCTCAAGTGCTAATTTAATGGCTAGAAGCTCTCGATCCCCGATGGAGTAGTTCCTCTCCGCCGGAGAGAAGGTCCTAGAAAAAAAACCACAAGTGACAGCATGCCCGGAAGAATTTTTTTGTAAAAGAACAGCTCCAGCTCCCACTGAGGAGGCATCAACCTCCAATAGGAAGGGTTTGGAAGGGTCAGGTCTGGAGAGCACGGGAGCCGAAGAAAAGGCAGACTTGAGTCGTTTAAAGGCGTCTTCCGCTTGAGGAGGCCAAGACTTGGGATCGGCATTTTTTTTGGTTAAAGCCACGATAGGAGCCACAACGGTAGAAAAATGTGGAATAAATTGCCTGTAATAATTGGCGAACCCCAAAAAGCGTTGGATAGCACGGAGTCCGGAGGGGCGTGGCCAATCTAAGACGGCAGAGAGTTTGTCTGGATCCATTTGTAGTCCCTGGCCAGAGACCAAGTATCCTAGAAAAGGAAGAGATTGGCATTCAAACAGACATTTCTCAATTTTGGCATAGAGTTGATTGTCACGAAGTCTCTGAAGAACCATACGGACATGCTGGCGGTGTTCTTCTAGATTGGCAGAGAAAATTAGGATATCGTCCAGATATACAACAACACAGGAGTATAGCAGATCACGAAAAATTTCATTGACAAAGTCTTGGAAGACAGCAGGGGCGTTGCACAGGCCAAAGGGCATGACCAGATACTCAAAGTGTCCATCTCTGGTGTTAAACGCCGTTTTCCACTCATCCCCCTCTCTGATGCGGATGAGGTTATAGGCGCCTCTTAAGTCCAATTTAGTAAAGATGTGGGCACCTTGGAGGCGATCAAAGAGTTCAGAGATGAGGGGTAGGGGGTAGCGGTTCTTAACCGTGATTTTATTAAGACCGCGGTAGTCAATGCAAGGACGTAGGGAGCCATCTTTTTTGGACACAAAGAAAAATCCGGCTCCGGCAGGAGAGGAGGATTTACGGATAAAGCCCTTTTTTAAATTTTCCTGGACATACTCAGACATGGCAAGAGTCTCTGGGGCAGAGAGAGGATAAATTCTGCCCCGGGGTGGAGTAGTACCCGGGAGGAGGTCGATAGGGCAATCATAAGGCCTGTGAGGAGGTAGAGTCTCAGCTTGTTTTTTGCAGAAAACATCCGCGAAGTCCATATAGGCCTTAGGGAGACCGGTTACTGAGGGAACCACAGAGTCACGGCAAGGGTTACTGGGAACCGGTCTTAGACAGTCCTTGGAACAAGAGGGCCCCCAACTCTTGATCTCCCCAGTGGACCAATCCAGGGTTGGGGAATGGAGTTGAAGCCAGGGAAGTCCAAGGAGAATTTCCGAGGTGCAATTGGGGAGGACCAAAAGTTCAATCCTCTCGTGATGAGATCCGATGCTCATTAGAAGGGGCTCCGTGCGGAAACGTATGGTACAGTCCAATCTTTCATTGTTTACACAATTGATGTAAAGGGGTCTGGCGAGACTGGTCACTGGGATGTTGAACCTGTTGACGAGAGAGGCCAAAATAAAATCTCCTGCAGATCCAGAGTCCAAGAAGGCCACGGTAGAGAAGGAGAAGGCAGAGGCAGATATCCGCACAGGCACAGTAAGACGTGGAGAAGCAGAGTAGACATCAAGGACTGTCTCAGCTTTGTGCGGAGTCAGCGTACGTCTTTCCAGGCGGGGAGGACGGATAGGACAATCCCTCAGGAAGTGTTCGGTACTAGCACAGTACAGGCAGAGGTTCTCCATGCGGCGTCGTGTCCTCTCTTGAGGTGTCAGGCGAGACCGGTCGACCTGCATAGCCTCCACGGCGGGAGGCACAGGAACAGATTGCAGAGGACCAGAGGAGAGAGGAGCCGAGGAGAAGAAACGCCTCGTGCGAACAGAGTCCATATCTTGGCGGAGCTCCTGACGCCTTTCGGAAAAACGCATGTCAATGCGAGTGGCAAGATGGATGAGTTCATGTAGGTTAGCAGGGATTTCTCGTGCGGCCAGAACATCTTTAATGTTGCTGGATAGGCCTTTTTTAAAGGTCGCGCAGAGGGCCTCATTATTCCAGGATAATTCTGAAGCAAGAGTACGGAATTGTACGGCATACTCGCCAACGGAAGAATTACCCTGGACCAGGTTCAGCAGGGCAGTCTCAGCAGAAGAGGCTCGGGCAGGTTCCTCAAAGACACTTCGGATTTCCGAGAAGAAGGAGTGTATAGAGGCAGTGACGGGGTCATTGCGGTCCCAGAGCGGTGTGGCCCATGACAGGGCTTTTCCGGACAGAAGGCTGACTACGAAAGCCACCTTAGACCTTTCAGTGGGAAACAGGTCCGACATCATCTCCAGATGCAGGGAACATTGGGAAAGAAAGCCACGGCAAAACTTAGAGTCCCCATCAAATTTATCCGGCAAGGATAGGCGTAGCCCAGGAGCGGCCACTCGCTGCGGAGGAGGTGCAGGAGCTGGCGGAGGAGATGACTGCTGGAGCTGTGGTAGTAGCTGCTGTAGCATCACGGTCAGTTGAGACAGCTGTTGGCCTTGTTGCGCTATCTGTTGTGACTGCTGGGCGACCACCGTGGTGAGGTCAGCGACAACTGGCAGAGGAACTTCAGCGGGATCCATGGCCGGATCTACTGTCACGATGCCGGCTGGCAGGTAGTGGATCCTCTGTGCCAGAGAGGGATTGGCGTGGACCGTGCTAGTGGATCGGTTCTAAGTCACTACTGGTTTTCACCAGAGCCCGCCGCAAAGCGGGATGGTCTTGCTGCGGCGGTAGTGACCAGGTCGTATCCACTAGCAACGGCTCACCTCTCTGACTGCTGAAGATAGGCGCGGTACAAGGGAGTAGACAGAAGCAAGGTCGGACGAAGCAGAAGGTCGGGGCAGGCAGCAAGGATCGTAGTCAGGGGCAACGGCAGGAGGTCTGGAACACAGGCTAGGAACACACAAGGAAACGCTTTCACTGGCACAATGGCAACAAGATCCGGCAGGGAAGTGCAGGGGAAGTGAGGTGATATAGGGAAGTGCACAGGTGAAGACACTAATTGGAATCACTGCGCCAATCAGCGGCGCAGTGGCCCTTTAAATCGCAAAGACCCGGCGCGCGCGCGCCCTAGGGAGCGGGGCCGCGCGCGCCGGGACAGGACCGAGGGAGAGCGAGTCAGGTACGGGAGCCGGGGTGCGCATCGCGAGCGGGCGCTACCCGCATCGCGAATCGCATCCCGGCTGGAAGCAGAATCGCAGCGCCCCGGGTCAGTGGATCTGACCGGAGCGCTGCAGCGGAGAGAGTGTAGCGAGCGCTCCGGGGAGGAGCGGGGACCCGGAGCGCTCGGCGTAACAACCAGCCATGTCTCGGTGACCCCAACTATATCACCAGCCATGTCTCAGAGACCCCCAACTATATCACCAGCCATGTCTCAGTGACCCCAACTATATCACCAGCCATGTCTCGGTGACCCCAACTATATCACCAGCCATGTCTCAGTGACCCCAACTATATCACCAGCCATGTCTCAGTGACCCCAACTATATCACCAGCCGTGTCTCAGTGACCCCAACTATATCACCAGCCGTGTCTCAGTGACCCCAACTATATCACCAGCCATGTCTCAGTGACCCCAACTATATCACCAGCCATGTCTCAGTGACCCCAACTATATCACCAGCCATGTCCTGAAATCCTTCAGCAGGCATCCAGGGCAAACGCCGAGGTAAAAGGGGAAAAAAGCCCCCCAAAATTTGTAATGCAATTTCTCCCGACTACGGAGATACCCCATAAGTGGGCGCAAAGTGCTCTGGGGGCGCACAACAAGGCCCAGAAGGGAGAGTGCACCATGTACATTTGAGGTGATTTGCACAGGGGTGGCTGATTGTTACAGCGGTTTTGACAAACGCAAAAACAAAACCCCACATGTGACCCCATTTCGGAAACTACACCCCTCACGGAATGTAATGAGGGGTGCAGTGAGAATTTACACCCCACTGGTGTCTCACAGATCTTTGGAACAGTGGGCTGCGCAAATTAAAAATGTTGTACAGACCACTGTTCCAAAGATCTGACAGACACCAGTGGGGGTAAATGCTCACTGTACCCCTTGTTACGTTCCTCAAGGGGTCTAGTTTCCAAAATAGTATGGTATGTGGGGGTTATTTTGCTGTCCTGGCACCATAGGGGCTTCCTAAATGCGACAAGCCCCCCGAGCAAAATTTGCTCTCAAAAAGCCAAATATGATTCCTTCTTTTCTGAGCATTGTAGTTCGCCCGTAGTGCACTTCAGGTCAACTTATGGGTTACCTCCATACTCAGAAGAGAAGGGGTTACAAATTTTGGGGGGTACTTTCTGCTATTAACCCTTGCAAAAATGTGAAATTTGGGGGGGAAACACACATTTTAGTGAAATTTTATTTTATTTTTTTAAATATGCAAAAGTCGTGAAACACCTGTGGGGTATTAAGGCTCCCTTAATTCCTTGTTACGTTCCTCAAGGGGTCTTGTTTCCAAAATGGTATGCCATGTGTTTTTTTTTTTTTTTTTGCTGTTCTGGCACCATAGGGGCTTCCTAAATGCAACATGCCCCCCAAAAACCATTTCAGAAAAACGTACGCTCCAAAATCCCCTTGTTGCTCCTTCGCTTCTGAGCCCTCTACTGCGCCCGCCGAACACTTTATATAGACATATGAGGTTTGTGCTTACTCCAGAGAAATTGGGCTACAAATACAAGTATAAATTTTCTCCTTTTACCCCTTGTAAAAATTCAAAAATTGGGTCTACTAGAACATGCGAGTGTAAAAAATGAAGATTGTGAATTTTCTCCTTCACTTTGCTGCTGTTACATTGTTGCTGTTCTGTTCTGTTACATTGTTGCTGTTCTGTTACATTGTTGCTGTTCTGTTCTGTTACATTGTTGCTGTTCTGTTACATTGTTGCTGTTCTGTTACATTGTTGCTGTTCTGTTACATTGTTGCTCTTCTGTTACATTGTTGCTCTTCTGTTACATTGTTGCTGTTCTGTTACATTGTTGCTCTTCTGTTACATTGTTGCTCTTCTGTTCTGTTACATTGTTGCTGTTCTGTTACATTGTTGCTGTTCTGTTACATTGTTGCTGTTCTGTTACATTGTTGCTGTTCTGTTCTATTACATTGCTGCTGTTCTGTTACATTGTTGCTGTTCTGTTACATTGTTGCTGTTCTGTTACATTGTTGCTGTTCTGCTCCATTGTTGCTGTTCTGTTACATTGTTGCTGTTCTGTTACATTGTTGCTGTTCTGTTACATTGTTGCTGTTCTGTTACATTGTTGCTTTTCTGTTCTGTTACATTGTTGCTTTTCTGTTACATTGTTGCTGTTCTGTTACATTGTTGCTGTTCTGTTACATTGTTGCTGTTCTGTTCTGTTACATTGTTGCTTTTCTGTTCTGTTCCATTGTTGCTGTTCTGTTCCATTGTTGCTGTTCTGTTCCATTGTTGCTGTTCTGTTCCATTGTTGCTGTTCTGTTCCATTGTTGCTGTTCTGTTACATTGTTGCTGTTTCTGTTCTGTTACATTGTTGCTGTTCTGTTACATTGTTGCTGTTCTGTTCCATTGTTGCTGTTCTGTTACATTGTTGCTGTTCTGTTCTGTTCCATTGTTGCTGTTCTGTTACATTGTTGCTGTTCTGTTCTGTTACATTGTTGCTGTTCTGTTACATTGTTGCTGTTCTGTTCTGTTCCATTGTTGCTGTTCTGTTCCATTGTTGCTGTTCTGTTACATGTTGCTGTTCTGTTCCATTGTTGCTGTTCTGTTCCATTGTTGCTGTTCTGTTCCATTGTTGCTGTTCTGTTACATTGTTGCTGTTCTGTTACATTGTTGCTGTTTCTGTTCTGTTACATTGTTGCTGTTCTGTTACATTGTTGCTGTTCTGTTACATTGTTGCTTTTCTGTTACATTGTTGCTGTTCTGTTACATTGTTGCTGTTCTGTTACATTGTTGCTGTTCTGTTCTGTTACATTGCTGCTGTTCTGTTACATTGTTGCTGTTCTGTTACATTGTTGCTGTTCTGTTACATTGTTGCTGTTCTGTTACATTGTTGCTGTTTCTGTTCTGTTACATTGTTGCTGTTTCTGTTCTGTTACATTGTTGCTTTTTCTGTTCTGTTACATTGTTGCTGTTTCTGTTCTGTTACATTGTTGCTGTTTCTGTTCTGTTACATTGTTGCTGTTTCTGTTCTGCTACATTGTTGCTGTTTCTGTTCTGGTACATTGTTGCTGTTCTGTTACATTGTTGCTGTTCTGTTACATTGTTGCTGTTCTGTTCTGTTACATTGTTGCTGTTTCTGTTCTGTTACATTGTTGCTTTTTCTGTTCTGTTACATTGTTGCTGTTTCTGTTCTGTTACATTGTTGCTGTTTCTGTTCTGTTACATTGTTGCTGTTTCTGTTCTGCTACATTGTTGCTGTTTCTGTTCTGTTACATTGTTGCTGTTCTGTTACATTGTTGCTGTTCTGTTACATTGTTGCTGTTCTGTTCTGTTACATTGTTGCTGTTCTGTTACATTGTTGCTGTTCTGTTACAGTGTTGCTGTTCTGTTCTGTTACATTGTTGCTGTTCTGTTCTGTTACATTGTTGCTGTTCTGTTACATTGTTGCTGTTCTGTTCCATTGTTGCTGTTCTGTTACATTGTTGCTGTTCTGTTCTGTTCCATTGTTGCTGTTCTGTTACATTGTTGCTGTTCTGTTCTGTTACATTGTTGCTGTTCTGTTACATTGTTGCTGTTCTGTTCTGTTCCATTGTTGCTGTTCTGTTCCATTGTTGCTGTTCTGTTCCATTGTTGCTGTTCTGTTACATGTTGCTGTTCTGTTACATTGTTGCTGTTCTGTTCCATTGTTGCTGTTCTGTTCCATTGTTGCTGTTTCTGTTCTGTTACATTGTTGCTGTTCTGTTACATTGTTGCTGTTCTGTTACATTGTTGCTTTTCTGTTACATTGTTGCTGTTCTGTTACATTGTTGCTGTTCTGTTACATTGTTGCTGTTCTGTTCTGTTACATTGCTGCTGTTCTGTTACATTGTTGCTGTTCTGTTCTGTTACATTGTTGCTGTTCTGTTACATTGTTGCTGTTTCTGTTCTGTTACATTGTTTCTGTTCTGTTACATTGTTGCTGTTCTGTTACATTGTTGCTGTTCTGTTACATTGTTGCTGTTCTGTTCTGTTACATTGTTGCTGTTCTGTTACATTGTTGCTGTTCTGTTACATTGTTGCTGTTTCTGTTCTGTTACATTGTTGCTGTTTCTGTTCTGTTACATTGTTGCTTTTTCTGTTCTGTTACATTGTTGCTGTTTCTGTTCTGTTACATTGTTGCTGTTTCTGTTCTGTTACATTGTTGCTGTTTCTGTTCTGCTACATTGTTGCTGTTTCTGTTCTGCTACATTGTTGCTGTTTCTGTTCTGTTACATTGTTGCTGTTCTGTTACATTGTTGCTGTTCTGTTACATTGTTGCTGTTCTGTTACATTGTTGCTGTTCTGTTCTGTTACATTGTTGCTGTTTCTGTTCTGTTACATTGTTGCTGTTTCTGTTCTGTTACATTGTTGCTTTTTCTGTTCTGTTACATTGTTGCTGTTTCTGTTCTGCTACATTGTTGCTGTTTCTGTTCTGTTACATTGTTGCTGTTCTGTTACATTGTTGCTGTTCTGTTCTGTTACATTGTTGCTGTTCTGTTACATTGTTGCTGTTCTGTTACATTGTTGCTGTTCTGTTACATTGTTGCTGTTCTGTTCTGTTACATTGTTGCTGTTCTGTTCTGTTACATTGTTGCTGTTCTGTTACATTGTTGCTGTTCTGTTCCATTGTTGCTCTTCTATTACATTGTTGCTCTTCTGTTCTGTTCCATTGTTGCTGTTCTGTTACATTGTTGCTTTTCTGTTAAATTGTTGCTGTTCTGTTACATTGTTGCTGTTCTGTTACATTGTTGCTGTTCTGTTACATTGTTGCTGTTCTGTTACATTGTTGCTGTTCTGTTCTGTTACATTGTTGCTGTTCTGTTACATTGTTGCTGTTCTGTTACATTGTTGCTGTTCTGTTACATTGTTGCTGTTTCTGTTCTTTTACATTGTTGCTGTTTCTGTTCTGTTACATTGTTGCTGTTTCTGTTCTGTTACATTGTTGCTGTTTCTTTTCTGTTACATTGTTGCTGTTTCTGTTCTGTTACATTGTTGCTGTTTCTGTTCTGCTACATTGTTGCTGTTTCTGTTCTGTTACATTGTTGCTGTTCTGTTACATTGTTGCTGTTCTGTTACATTGTTGCTGTTTCTGTTCTGTTACATTGTTGCTGTTCTGTTACATTGTTGCTGTTCTGTTACATTGTTGCTGTTCTGTTCTGTTACATTGTTGCTGTTCTGTTCTGTTACATTGTTGCTGTTTCTGTTCTGTTACATTGTTCTGTTCTGTTACATTGTTGCTGTTCTGTTATATTGTTGCTGTTCTGTTCTGTTACATTGTTGCTGTTCTGTTCTGTTACATTGTTGCTGTTCTGTTCTGTTACATTGCTGCTGTTCTGTTACATTGTTGCTGTTTCTGTTCTGTTACATTGTTGCTGTTCTGTTCTGTTACATTGTTGCTTTTCTGTTACATTGTTGCTGTTCTGTTACATTGTTGCTGTTCTGTTCTGTTACATTGTTGCTGTTCTGTTACATTGTTGCTGTTCTGTTCTGTTACATTGCTGCTGTTCTGTTACATTGTCGCTCTTCTGTTACATTGCTGCTGTCCTGTTACATTGTTGCTTTTCTGTTGCATTGTTGCTGTTCTGTTACATTGTTGCTGTTCTGTTCTGTTACATTGCTGCTGTTCTGTTACATTGTTGCTGTTTCTGTTCTGTTACATTGTTGCTGTTCTGTTACATTGTTGCTTTTCTGTTACATTGTTGCTGTTCTGTTACATTGTTGCTGTTCTGTTCTGTTACATTGTTGCTGTTCTGTTACATTGTTGCTGTTCTGTTACATTGCTGCTGTTCTGTTACATTGTTGCTCTTCTGTTACATTGCTGCTGTTCTGTTACATTGTTGCTTTTCTGTTACATTGTTGCTGTTCTGTTACATTGTTGCTGTTCTGTTACATTGTTGCTGTTCTGTTCTGTTACATTGTTGCTGTTCTGTTCTGTTACATTGTTGCTGTTCTGTTACATTGTTGCTGTTCTGTTACATTGTTGCTGTTCTGTTACATTGTTGCTGTTCTGTTCTGTTACATTGTTGCTGTTCTGTTCTGTACCATTGTTGCTGTTCTGTCCCATTGTTGCTGTTCTGTTACATTGTTGCTGTTTCTGTTCTGCTACATTGTTGCTGTTTCTGTTCTGTTACATTGTTGCTGTTCTGTTACATTGTTGCTGTTCTGTTACATTGTTGCTGTTTCTGTTCTGTTACATTGTTGCTGTTCTGTTACATTGTTGCTGTTCTGTTACATTGTTGCTGTTCTGTTATATTGTTGCTGTTCTGTTCTGTTACATTGTTTCTGTTCTGTTACATTGTTCTGTTCTGTTACATTGTTGCTGTTCTGTTATATTGTTGCTGTTCTGTTCTGTTACATTGTTGCTGTTCTGTTCTGTTACATTGTTGCTGTTCTGTTCTGTTACATTGCTGCTGTTCTGTTACATTGTTGCTGTTTCTGTTCTGTTACATTGTTGCTGTTCTGTTCTGTTACATTGTTGCTTTTCTGTTACATTGTTGCTGTTCTGTTACATTGTTGCTGTTCTGTTCTGTTACATTGTTGCTGTTCTGTTACATTGTTGCTGTTCTGTTCTGTTACATTGCTGCTGTTCTGTTACATTGTCGCTCTTCTGTTACATTGCTGCTGTCCTGTTACATTGTTGCTTTTCTGTTGCATTGTTGCTGTTCTGTTACATTGTTGCTGTTCTGTTCTGTTACATTGCTGCTGTTCTGTTACATTGTTGCTGTTTCTGTTCTGTTACATTGTTGCTGTTCTGTTCTGTTACATTGTTGCTTTTCTGTTACATTGTTGCTGTTCTGTTACATTGTTGCTGTTCTGTTCTGTTACATTGTTGCTGTTCTGTTACATTGTTGCTGTTCTGTTCTGTTACATTGCTGCTGTTCTGTTACATTGTTGCTCTTCTGTTACATTGCTGCTGTTCTGTTACATTGTTGCTTTTCTGTTACATTGTTGCTGTTCTGTTACATTGTTGCTGTTCTGTTACATTGTTGCTGTTCTGTTACATTGTTGCTGTTCTGTTCTGTTACATTGTTGCTGTTCTGTTACATTGTTGCTGTTCTGTTACATTGTTGCTGTTCTGTTACATTGTTGCTGTTCTGTTCTGTACCATTGTTGCTGTTCTGTCCCATTGTTGCTGTTCTGTTACATTGTTGCTGTTTCTGTTCTTTTACATTGTTGCTGTTTCTGTTCTGTTACATTGTTGCTGTTTCTGTTCTGTTACATTGTTGCTGTTTCTTTTCTGTTACATTGTTGCTGTTTCTTTTCTGTTACATTGTTGCTGTTTCTGTTCTGTTACATTGTTGCTGTTTCTGTTCTGCTACATTGTTGCTGTTTCTGTTCTGTTACATTGTTGCTGTTCTGTTACATTGTTGCTGTTCTGTTACATTGTTGCTGTTTCTGTTCTGTTACATTGTTGCTGTTCTGTTACATTGTTGCTGTTCTGTTACATTGTTGCTGTTCTGTTACATTGTTGCTGTTCTGTTCTGTTACATTGTTGCTGTTCTGTTCTGTTACATTGTTTCTGTTCTGTTACATTGTTCTGTTCTGTTACATTGTTGCTGTTCTGTTATATTGTTGCTGTTCTGTTCTGTTACATTGTTGCTGTTCTGTTCTGTTACATTGCTGCTGTTCTGTTACATTGTTGCTGTTTCTGTTCTGTTACATTGTTGCTGTTCTGTTACATTGTTGCTTTTCTGTTACATTGTTGCTGTTCTGTTACATTGTTGCTGTTCTGTTCTGTTACATTGTTGCTGTTCTGTTACATTGTTGCTGTTCTGTTCTGTTACATTGCTGCTGTTCTGTTACATTGTCGCTCTTCTGTTACATTGCTGCTGTCCTGTTACATTGTTGCTTTTCTGTTGCATTGTTGCTGTTCTTTTACATTGTTGCTGTTCTGTTCTGTTACATTGCTGCTGTTCTGTTACATTGTTGCTGTTTCTGTTCTGTTACATTGTTGCTGTTCTGTTCTGTTACATTGTTGCTTTTCTGTTACATTGTTGCTGTTCTGTTACATTGTTGCTGTTCTGTTCTGTTACATTGTTGCTGTTCTGTTACATTGTTGCTGTTCTGTTCTGTTACATTGCTGCTGTTCTGTTACATTGTTGCTCTTCTGTTACATTGCTGCTGTTCTGTTACATTGTTGCTTTTCTGTTACATTGTTGCTGTTCTGTTACATTGTTGCTGTTCTGTTACATTGTTGCTGTTCTGTTCTGTTACATTGTTGATGTTCTGTTCTGTTACATTGTTGCTGTTCTGTTACATTGTTGCTGTTCTGTTACATTGTTGCTGTTCTGTTCTGTTACATTGTTGCTGTTCTGTTACATTGTTGCTGTTCTGTTACATTGTTGCTGCTGTTCTGTTACATTGTTGCTGTTCTGTTACATTGTTGCTGTTCTGTTACATTGTTGCTGTTCTGTTCCATTGTTGCTGTTCTGTTACATTGTTGCTGCTGTTCTGTTACATTGTTGCTGTTCTGTTCTGTTACATTGTTGCTGTTCTGTTACATTGTTGCTGCTGTTCTGTTACATTGTTGCTGTTCTGTTCTGTTACATTGTTGCTGTTCTGTTACATTGTTGCTGTTCTGTTACATTGTTGCTGCTGTTCTGTTACATTGTTGCTGCTGTTCTGTTACATTGTTGCTGTTCTGTTCCATTGTTGCTGTTCTGTTCTGTTCCATTGTTGCTGTTCTGTTCTGTTACATTGTTGCTGTTCTGTTCTGTTACATTGTTGCTGTTCTGTTACATTGTTGCTGTTCTGTTACATTGTTGCTGTTCTGTTACATTGTTGCGGTTCTGTTCTGTTACAGTGTTGCTGTTCTGTTACATTGTTGCTGTTCTGTTACATTGTTGCTGTTTCTGTTCTGTTACATTGTTGCTGTTCTGTTACATTGTTGCTGTTCTGTTACATTGTTGCTGTTCTGTTACATTGTTGCTGTTCTGTTACATTGCTGCTTTTCTGTTACATTGTTGCTTTTCTGTTACATTGTTGCTGTTCTGTTACATTGTTGCTGTTCTGTTACATTGTTGCTGTTTCTGTTACATTGTTGCTGTTTCTGTTACATTGTTTCTGTTCTGTTACATTGTTGCTGTTCTGTTACATTGTTGCTGTTCTGTTACATTGTTGCTGTTCTGTTACATTGTTGCTTTTCTGTTACATTGTTGCTGTTCTGTTCTGTTACATTGTTGCTGTTCTGTTACATTGTTGCTGTTCTGTTACATTGTTGCTGTTCTGTTCTGTTACATTGTTGCTGTTCTGTTCTGTTACATTGTTGCTGTTCTGTTACATTGTTGCTGTTCTGTTACATTGTTGCTGTTCTGTTACATTGTTGCTGTTTCTGTTCTGTTACATTGTTGCTGTTCTGTTACATTGTTGCTGTTCTGTTACATTGTTGCTGTTCTGTCCCATTGTTGCTGTTCTGTCACATTGTTGCTGTTCTGTTACATTGTTGCTGTTCTGTTCTGTTACATTGTTGCTGTTCTGTTACATTGTTGCTGTTCTGTCCCATTGTTGCTGTTCTGTTACATTGTTGCTGTTCTGTTCTGTTACATTGTTGCTGTTCTGTTACATTGTTGCTGTTCTGTTCTGTTACATTGTTGCTGTTCTGTTACATTGTTGCTGTTCTGTCCCATTGTTGCTGTTCTGTTACATTGTTGCTGTTCTGTTACATTGTTGCTGTTCTGTTCTGTTACATTGTTGCTGTTCTGTTACATTGTTGCTGTTCTGTTACATTGTTTCTGTTCTGTTACATTGTTGCTGTTCTGTTACATTGTTGCTGTTCTGTTACATTGTTGCTGTTCTGTTACATTGTTGCTGTTCTGTTCTGTTACATTGTTGCTGTTCTGTTACATTGTTGCTGTTCTGTTACATTGTTGCTGCTGTTCTGTTACATTGTTGCTGTTCTGTTACATTGTTGCTGTTCTGTTCCATTGTTGCTGTTCTGTTACATTGTTGCTGCTGTTCTGTTACATTGTTGCTGTTCTGTTCTGTTACATTGTTGCTGTTCTGTTCTGTTACATTGTTGCTGTTCTGTTACATTGTTGCTGTTCTGTTCTGTTACATTGTTGCTGTTCTGTTCTGTTACATTGTTGCTGTTCTGTTCTGTTACATTGTTGCTGTTCTGTTACATTGCTGCTGTTCTGTTACATTGTTTCTGTTCTGTTACATTGTTGCTGTTCTGTTACATTGTTGCTGTTCTGTTACATTGTTGCTGTTCTGTTACATTGTTGCTGTTCTGTTCTGTTACATTGTTGCTGTTCTGTTACATTGTTTCTGTTCTGTTACATTGTTGCTGTTCTGTTCTGTTACATTGTTGCTGTTCTGTTACATTGTTGCTGTTCTGTTCTGTTACATTGTTGCTGTTCTGTTACATTGTTGCTGTTCTGTTCTGTTACATTGTTGCTTTTCTGTTACATTGTTGCTGTTCTGTTACATTGTTGCTGTTCTGTTCTGTTACATTGTTGCTGTTCTGTTACATTGCTGCTGTTCTGTTACATTGTTTCTGTTCTGTTACATTGTTGCTGTTCTGTTACATTGTTGCTGTTCTGTTACATTGTTGCTGTTCTGTTCTGTTACATTGTTGCTGTTCTGTTACATTGTTGCTGTTCTGTTCTGTTACATTGCTGCTGTTCTGTTACATTGTTGCTGTTCTGTTACATTGTTGCTGTTCTGTTACATTGTTGCTGTTCTGTTACATTGTTGCTGTTCTGTTCTGTTACATTGTTGCTGTTCTGTTACATTGTTGCTGTTCTGTTACATTGTTTCTGTTCTGTTACATTGTTGCTGTTCTGTTCTGTTACATTGTTGCTGTTCTGTTACATTGTTGCTGTTCTGTTACATTGTTGCTGTTCTGTTCTGTTACATTGTTGCTGTTCTGTTACATTGTTGCTGTTCTGTTCTGTTACATTGTTGCTGTTCTGTTACATTGTTGCTGTTCTGTTACATTGTTGCTGTTCTGTTACATTGTTGCTGTTCTGTTCTGTTACATTGTTGCTGTTCTGTTACATTGTTGCTGTTCTGTTACATTGTTTCTGTTCTGTTACATTGTTGCTGTTCTGTTCTGTTACATTGTTGCTGTTCTGTTACATTGTTGCTGTTTTGTTACATTGTTGCTGTTCTGTTACATTGTTGCTGTTCTGTTACATTGTTGCTGTTCTGTTACATTGTTGCTGTTCTGTTACATTGTTTCTGTTCTGTTACATTGTTGCTGTTCTGTTCTGTTACATTGTTGCTGTTCTGTTACATTGTTTCTGTTCTGTTACATTGTTGCTGTTCTGTTACATTGTTGCTGTTCTGTTACATTGTTTCTGTTCTGTTACATTGTTGCTGTTTCTGTTCTGTTACATTGTTGCTGTTCTGTTACATTGTTGCTGTTCTGTTACATTGTTTCTGTTCTGTTACATTGTTGCTGTTCTGTTCTGTTACATTGTTGCTGTTCTGTTACATTGTTGCTGTTCTGTTACATTGTTGCTGTTCTGTTACATTGTTGCTGTTCTGTTACATTGTTGCTGTTCTGTTACATTGTTGCTGTTCTGTTACATTGTTGCTGTTTTACTGTCCCGGAAGGGCGGGCTCAGGAATCTTCCTCTTGGTTTGGGGTGGGGGAGGATCCGCCCAGTCCCGCCTCCTCCATCCTGTGGGGGGTGTTTCTCCGCCCGGTTCCGCTTCCTCCTTATTGTGGGGGTGTGGCTCGTCCGGTCCCGCCTCCTCAATGCTGTGGGGGGTGTTGCTCCGCCCGGTCCCGCCTCCTCCATCCTGTGGGGGGTGTTTCTCCACCCGGTCCCGCCTCCTCCATATTGTGGGGGGTGTGGCTCGCCCGGTCCCGCCTCCTCCATGTTGTAGGGGTGTGGCTCCGCCAGGCCCCGCCCCCTGGATATAACGCGGTTCGGGCAGGGAGTTGTCATTTCTTCCGCTCCCGATCTGAATTATGGCCGAGAGGAAACCGCACAGAGTGGTGAACAGCGGGGACGTGAGTAAGTACCGCAGCGATATCGGAGGGTAACCGGGGCAACAGGCTGGTGTGTGGGGCAGTATGTGTATATATAGTGGGGGCAGTATGTGTGTGTGTGTATATATATATATATAGTGGGGGCAGTATGTGTATATATATATAGTGGGGGCAGTATGTGTATATATATATAGTGGGGGCAGTATGTGTATATATATATAGTGGGGGCAGTATGTGTGTGTGTGTATATATATATATATATAGTGGGGGCAGTATGTGTGTGTGTGTATATATATATATATATAGTGGGGGCAGTATGTGTGTGTGTGTATATATATATATATATATATATATATATATATATATATATATATATATATATATAGTGGGGGCAGTATGTGTATATATATATAGTGGGGGCAGTATGTGTGTGTATATATATATATATATAGTGGGGGCAGTATGTGTGTGTATATATATATATATAGTGGGGGCAGTATGTGTGTGTATATATATATATATATATATATAGTGGGGGCAGTATGTGTATATATAGTGGGGGCAGTGTGTGTGTGGGGCAGTATGTATATATATATATATATATATAGTGGGGGCAGTGTGTGTGTGTGTGTATATACAGAGGGGGGGGATAATGAGTACACTATATAAAATGTTAGGACAGGCACTTATATAGGTGGAATCACAGAGGGGGGAATAATGAGTACACTATATAAAATGTTAGGACAGGCACTTATATAGGTGGAATCACAGAGGGGGGGGGATAATGAGTACACTATATAAAATGTTAGGACAGGCACTTATATAGGTGGAATCACAGAGGGGGGGGATAATGAGTACACTATATAAAATGTTAGGTCAGGCACTTATATAGGTGGAATCACAGAGGGGGGGGGGGATAATGAGTACACTATATAAAATGTTAGGACAGGCACTTATATAGGTGGAATCACAGAGGGGGGAATAATGAGTACACTATATAAAATGTTAGGACAGGCACTTATATAGGTGGAATCACAGAGGGGGGGGTAATGAGTACACTATATAAAATGTTAGGTCAGGCACTTATATAGGTGGAATCACAGAGGGGGGGGGATAATGAGTACACTATATAAAATGTTAGGTCAGGCACTTATATAGGTGGAATCACAGAGGGGGGGATAATGAGTACACTATATAAAATGTTAGGACAGGCACTTATATAGGTGGAATCACAGAGGGGGGGGTAATGAGTACACTATATAAAATGTTAGGTCAGGCACTTATATAGGTGGAATCACAGAGGGGGGGGGTAATGAGTACACTATATAAAATGTTAGGACAGGCACTTATATAGGTGGAATCACAGAGGGGGGGGGATAATGAGTACACTATATAAAATGTTGGGTCAGGCACTTATATAGGTGGAATCACAGAGGGGGAGGGGGATAATGAGTACACTATATAAAATGTTAGGTCAGGCACTTATATAGGTGGAATCACAGAGGGGGGGGTAATGAGTACACTATATAAAATGTTAGGACAGGCACTTATATAGGTGAAATCACAGAGGGGGGGAATAATGAGTACACTATATAAAATGTTAGGACAGGCACTTATATAGGTGGAATCACAGAGGGGGGGATAATGAGTACACTATATAAAATGTTAGGTCAGGCACTTATATAGGTGGAATCACAGAGGGGGGGGGGAGATAATGAGTACACTATATAAAATGTTAGGTCAGGCACTTATATAGGTGGAATCACAGAGGGGGGGGGGAATAATGAGTACACTATATAAAATGTTAGGACAGGCACTTATATAGGTGGAATCACAGAGGGGGGGGTAATGAGTACACTATATAAAATGTTGGGTCAGGCACTTATATAGGTGGAATCACAGAGGGGGGGGGAATAATGAGTACACTATATAAAATGTTAGGTCAGGCACTTATATAGGTGGAATCACAGAGGGGGGGGGTAATGAGTACACTATATAAAATGTTAGGACAGGCACTTATATAGGTGGAATCACAGAGGGGGGGGGATAATGAGTACACTATATAAAATGTTGGGTCAGGCACTTATATAGGTGGAATCACAGAGGGGGGGGGGATAATGAGTACACTATATAAAATGTTAGGTCAGGCACTTATATAGGTGGAATCACAGAGGGGGGGGGATAATGAGTACACTATATAAAATGTTAGGACAGGCACTTATATAGGTGGAATCACAGAGGGGGGGGGATAATGAGTACACTATATAAAATGTTGGGTCAGGCACTTATATAGGTGGAATCACAGAGGGGGGGGGGAATAATGAGTACACTATATAAAATGTTAGGACAGGCACTTATATAGGTGGAATCACAGAGGGGGGGGGGGAATAATGAGTACACTATATAAAATGTTAGGACAGGCACTTATATAGGTGGAATCACAGAGGGGGGGAATAATGAGTACACTATATAAAATGTTAGGACAGGCACTTATATAGGTGGAATCACAGAGGGGGGGGATAATGAGTACACTATATAAAATGTTAGGACAGGCACTTATATAGGTGGAATCACAGAGGGGGGGAATAATGAGTACACTATATAAAATGTTAGGACAGGCACTTATATAGGTGGAATCACAGAGGGGGGGGGGAATAATGAGTACACTATATAAAATGTTAGGACAGGCACTTAAATAGGTGGAATCACAGAGGGGGGGGGGAATAATGAGTACACTATATAAAATGTTAGGACAGGCACTTATATAGGTGGAATCACAGAGGGGGGGATAATGAGTACACTATATAAAATGTTAGGTCAGGCACTTATATAGGTGAATCACAGAGGGGGGGGATAATGAGTACACTATATAAAATGTTAGGACAGGCACTTATATAGGTGGAATCACAGAGGGGGGGGGATAATGAGTACACTATATAAAATGTTAGGTCAGGCACTTATATAGGTGGAATCACAGAGGGGGGGGGAATAATGAGTACAACTATATAAAATGTTGGGTCAGGCACTTATATAGGTGGAATCACAGAGGGGAGGGGAATAATGAGTACACTATATAAAATGTTGGTCAGGCACTTATATAGGTGGAAATCACAGAGGGGGGGATAATGAGTACACTATATAAAATGTTAGGACAGGCACTTATATAGGTGGAATCACAGAGGGGGGGGATAATGAGTACACTATATAAAATGTTAGGACAGGCACTTATATAGGTGGAATCACAGAGGGGGGGGATAATGAGTACACTATATAAAATGTTAGGACAGGCACTTATATAGGTGGAATCACAGAGGGGGGGGGATAATGAGTACACTATATAAAATGTTAGGACAGGCACTTATATAGGTGGAATCACAGAGGGGGGGGATAATGAGTACACTATATAAAATGTTAGGACAGGCACTTATATAGGTGGAATCACAGAGGGGGGGGAATAATGAGTACACTATATAAAATGTTAGGACAGGCACTTATATAGGTGGAATCACAGAGGGGGGGGATAATGAGTACACTATATAAAATGTTAGGACAGGCACTTATATAGGTGGAATCACAGAGGGGGGGGGAATAATGAGTACACTATATAAAATGTTAGGTCAGGCACTTATATAGGTACAGAGGGGGGGGATAATGAGTACACTATATAAAATGTTAGGACAGGCACTTATATAGGTGGAATCACAGAGGGGGAGGGGATAATGAGTACACTATATAAAATGTTAGGGTCAGGCACTTATATAGGTGGAATCACAGAGGGGGGGGGATAATGAGTACACTATATAAAATGTTAGGACAGGCACTTATATAGGTGGAATCACAGAGGGGGGGATAATGAGTACACTATATAAAATGTTAGGTCAGGCACTTATATAGGTGGAATCACAGAGGGGGGGGATAATGAGTACACTATATAAAATGTTAGGTCAGGCACTTATATAGGTGGAATCACAGAGGGGGGGGTAATGAGTACACTATATAAAATGTTAGGACAGGCACTTATATAGGTGGAATCACAGAGGGGGAGGGGATAATGAGTACACTATATAAAATGTTAGGACAGGCACTTATATAGGTGGAATCACAGAGGGGGGGGGAGTACACTATATAAAATGTTAGGACAGGCACTTATATAGGTGGAATCACAGAGGGGGGAATAATGAGTACACTATATAAAATGTTAGGACAGGCACTTATATAGGTGGAATCACAGAGGGGGGGGAATAATGAGTACACTATATAAAATGTTAGGACAGGCACTTATATAGGTGGAATCACAGAGGGGGGGATAATGAGTACACTATATAAAATGTTAGGACAGGCACTTATATAGGTGGAATCACAGAGGGGGGGGAATAATGAGTACACTATATAAAATGTTAGGACAGGCACTTATATAGGTGGAATCACAGAGGGGGGGGAATAATGAGTACACTATATAAAATGTTGGGTCAGGCACTTATATAGGTGGAATCACAGAGGGGGGGAATAATGAGTACACTATATAAAATGTTAGGACAGGCACTTATATAGGTGGAATCACAGAGGGGGGGGTAATGAGTACACTATATAAAATGTTAGGACAGGCACTTATATAGGTGGAATCACAGAGGGGGGGAATAATGAGTACACTATATAAAATGTTGGGTCAGGCACTTATATAGGTGGAATCACAGAGGGGGGGATAATGAGTACACTATATAAAATGTTAGGTCAGGCACTTATATAGGTGGAATCACAGAGGGGGGGGATAATGAGTACACTATATAAAATGTTGGGTCAGGCACTTATATAGGTGGAATCACAGAGGGGGGGGGATAATGAGTACACTATATAAAATGTTAGGACAGGCACTTATATAGGTGGAATCACAGAGGGGGGGGGATAATGAGTACACTATATAAAATGTTAGGACAGGCACTTATATAGGTGGAATCACAGAGGGGGGGGAATAATGAGTACACTATATAAAATGTTAGGTCAGGCACTTATATAGGTGGAATCACAGAGGGGGGGGAATAATGAGTACACTATATAAAATGTTAGGTCAGGCACTTATATAGGTGGAATCACAGAGGGGGGGGGGAATAATGAA
>NW_026609320.1:0-34908 GCF_029499605.1 Hyla sarda
TAGGGGTGCGGTATAAGAGGATATGTTGGGGGGTACAGTACATGGTATAGGGGTGTGGTATAAGAGGATATGTTGGGGGGTACAGTACATGGTATAGGGGTGCGGTATAGAGGATATGTTGGGGGGTACAGTACAAGGTATAGGGGTGCGTATAAGAGGATATGTTTGGGGGTACAGTACATGGTATAGGGGTGCGGTATAAGAGGATATGTTGGGGGGTACAGTACCAGGTATAGGGGTGCGGTATAAGAGGATATGATGGGGGTACAGTACAAGGTATAGGGGTGCGGTATAAGAGGATATGTTGGGGGGTACAGTACCAGGTATAGGGGTGCGGTATAAGAGGATATGTTGGGGGGTACAGTACCAGGTATAGGGGTGCGGTATAAGAGGATATGTTGGGGGGGGTACAGTATTTGGTATAGGGGTGCGGTATAAGAGGATATGTTGGGGGTACAGTACATGGTATAGGGGTGCGGTATAAGAGGATATGTTGGGTGGTACAGTACATGGTATAGGGGTGCGGTATAAGAGGATATGTTGGGGGGTACAGTACCAGGTATAGGGGTGCGGTATAAGAGGATATGTTGGGGGTACAGTACATGGTATAGGGGTGCGGTATAAGAGGATATGTTGGGGGGTACAGTACAAGGTATAGGGGTGAGGTATAAGAGGATATGTTGGGGTACAGTACATGGTATAGGGGTGAGGTATAAGAGGATATGTTGGGGTACAGTACATGGTATAGGGGTGCGGTATAAGAGGATATGTTGGGGGGGTACAGTACCAGGTATAGAGGTGCGGTATAAGAGGATATGTTGGGGGGTACAGTACATGGTATAGGGGTGCGGTAATAAGAGGATATGTTGGAGGGTACAGTACCAGGTATAGGGGTGCGGTATAAGAGGATATGTTGGGGGGTACAGTACATGGTATAGGGGTGCGGTATAAGAGGATATGTTGGGGGTACAGTACATGGTATAGGGGTGCGGTATAAGAGGATATGTTGGGGGTACAGTACATGGTATAGGGGTGCGGTTTTAAGAGGATATGTTGGGGGTACAGTACATGGTATAGGGGTGCGGTATAAGAGGATATGTTGGGGGTACAGTACAAGGTATAGGGGTGCGGTATAAGAGGATATGTTGGGGGTACAGTACATGGTATAGGGGTGCGGTATAAGAGGATATGTTGGGGGTACAGTACATGGTATAGGGGTGCGGTATAAGAGGATATGTTGGGGGTACAGTACCAGGTATAGGGGTGCGGTATAAGAGGATATGTTGGGGGGTACAGTACATGGTATAGGGGTGAGGTATAAGAGGATATGTTGGGGGTACAGTACCAGGTATAGGGGTGCGGTATAAGAGGATATGTTGGGGGTCCAGTACATGGTATAGGGGTGCGGTATAAGAGGATATTGTTGGGGGGTACAGTACATGGTATAGGGGTGTGGTATAAGAGGATATGTTGGGGGGTACAGTACATGGTATAGGGGTGCGGTATAAGAGGATATGTTGGGGGGTACAGTACAAGGTATAGGGGTGCGGTATAAGAGGATATGTTTGGGGGTACAGTACATGGTATAGGGGTGCGGTATAAGAGGATATGTTGGGGGGTACAGTACCAGGTATAGGGGTGCGGTATAAGAGGATATGATGGGGGGTACAGTACAAGGTATAGGGGTGCGGTATAAGAGGATATGTTGGGGGGTACAGTACCAGGTATAGGGGTGCGGTATAAGAGGATATGTTGGGGGGTACAGTACCAGGTATAGGGGTGCGGTATAAGAGGATATGTTGGGGGGGTACAGTATATGGTATAGGGGTGCGGTATAAGAGGATATGTTGGGGGTACAGTACATGGTATAGGGGTGCGGTATAAGAGGATATGTTGGGGGTACAGTACAAGGTATAGGGGTGCGGTATAAGAGGATATGTTGGGGGTACAGTACATGGTATAGGGGTGCGGTATAAGAGGATATGTTGGGGGTACAGTACATGGTATAGGGGTGCGGTATAAGAGGATATGTTGGGGGTACAGTACCAGGTATAGGGGTGCGGTATAAGAGGATATGTTGGGGGGTACAGTACATGGTATAGGGGTGACGGTATAAGAGGATATGTTGGGGGTACAGTACCAGGTATAGGGGTGCGGTATAAGAGGATATGTTGGGGGGTACAGTACATGGTATAGGGGTGCGGAATAAGAGGATATGTTGGGGGGTACAGTACATGGTATAGGGGTGTGGTATAAGAGGGATATGTTGGGGGGTACAGTACATGGTATAGGGGGTGCGGTATAAGAGGATATGTTGGGGGTACAGTACAAGGTATAGGGGTGCGGTATAAGAGGATATGTTTGGGGGTACAGTACATGGTATAGGGGTGCGGTATAAGAGGATATGTTGGGGGGTACAGTACCAGGTATAGGGGTGCGGTATAAGAGGATATGATGGGGGGTACAGTACAAGGTATAGGGGTGCGGTATAAGAGGATATGTTGGGGGTACAGTACCAGGTATAGGGGTGCGGTATAAGAGGATATGTTGGGGGGTACAGTACCAGGTATAGGGGTGCGGTATAAGAGGATATGTTGGGGGGGTACAGTATATGGTTATAGGGGTGCGGTAAAAAGAGGATATGTTGGGGGGTACAGTACATGGTATAGGGGTGCGGTATAAGAGGATATGTTGGGTGGTACAGTACATGGTATAGGGGTGCGGTATAAGAGGATATATGGGGGGGGTACAGTACCAGGTATAGGGGTGCGGTATAAGAGGATATGTTGGGGGGTACAGTACCAGGTATAGGGGTGCGGTATAAGAGGATATGTTGGGGGGGTACAGTATATGGTATAGGGGTGCGGTATAAAAGGATATGTTGGGGGGTTCAGTACCAGGTATAGGGGTGCGGTATAAGAGGATATGTTGGGGGGTACAGTACATGGTTATAGGGGTGCGGTATAAGAGGATATGTTGGGGGGTACAGTACATGGTATAGGGGTGCGGTATAAGAGGATATGTTGGGGGGTACAGTACATGGTATAGGGGTGCGGTATAAGAATATATGTTGGGGGGTACAGTACATGGTATAGGGGTGCGGTATAAGAGGATATGTTGGGGGGTACAGTACCAGGTATAGGGGTGCGGTATAAGAGGATATGTTGGGGGGTACAGTACATGTATAGGGGTGCGGTATAAGATGATATGTTGGGGGGTAGAGTACATGGTATAGGGTGCGGTATAAGAGGATATGTTGGGGTACAGTACATGGTATAGGGGTGCAGTATAAGAGGATATGTTGGGGGGTACAGTACCAGGTATAGGGGTGCGGTATAAGAGGATATGTTGGGGTACAGTACATGGTATAGGGGTGCGGTATAAGAGGATATGTTGGGGGGTACAGTACATGGTATAGGGGTGCGGTATAAGAGGATATGTTGGGGGGTACAGTACATGGTATAGGGGTGTGGTATAAGAGGATATGTTGGGGGGTACAGTACATGGTATAGGGGTGCGGTATAAGAGGATATGTTGGGGGTACAGTACCAGGTATAGTGGTGCGGTATAAGAGGATATGTTGGGGGTACAGTACATGGTATAGGGGTGCGGTACTAAGAGGATATGTTGGGGGGGTACAGTACAAGGTATAGGGGTGCGGTATAAGAGGATATGTTGGGTGGTACAGTACCAGGTATAGGGGTGCGGTATAAGAGGATATGTTGGGGGGTACAGTACATGGTATAGGGTGCGGTATAAGAGGAGATGTTGGGGGGGTACAGTACAAGGTATAGGGGTGCGGTATAAGAGGATATGTTGGGGGGTACGGTACATGGTATGGGGGTGCGGTATAAGAGGATATGTTGGGGGGTACAGTACATGGTATAGGGCTGCGGTATAAGAGGATATGTTGGGGGGTACAGTACCAGGTATAGGGGTGCGGTATAAGAGGATATGTTGGGGGGTACAGTACATGGTATAGGGGTGCGGTATAAGAGGATATGTTGGGGGGTACAGTACATGGTATAGGGGTGCGGTATAAGAGGATATGATGGGGGTACAGTACCAGGTATAGGGGTGCGGTATAAGAGGATATGTTGGGGGTACAGTACATGGTATAGGGGTGCGGTATAAGAGGATATGTTGGGGGGTACAGTACATGGTATAGGGGTGCGGTATAAGAGGATATGTTGGGGGGTACAGTACATGGTATAGGGGTGCGGTATAAGAGGATATGTTGGGGGGGTACAGTACATGGTATAGGGGTGCGGTATAAGAGGATATGTTGGGGGGTACAGTACCAGATATAGGGGTGCGGTATAAGAGGATATGTTGGGGGGTACAGTACATGGTATAGGGGTGCGGTATAAGATGATATGTTGGGGGGTACAGTACATGGTATAGGGGTGCGGTATAAGAGGATGTGTTGGGGGGTACAGTACATGGTATAGGGGTGCGGTATAAGAGGATATGTTGGGGGGTACAGTACATGGTATAGGGGTGCGGTATAAGAGGATATGTTGGGGGGTACAGTACATGGTATAGGGGTGCGGTATAAGAGGATATGTTGGGGGGTACAGTACATGGTATAGGGGTGCGGTATAAGAGGATATGTTGGGGGGTACAGTACAAGGTATAGGGGTGAGGTATAAGAGGATATGTTGGGGTACAGTACATGGTATAGGGGTGAGGTATAAGAGGATATGTTGGGGTACAGTACATGGTATAGGGGTGCGGTATAAGAGGATATGTTGGGGGGGTACAGTACCAGGTATAGAGGTGCGGTATAAGAGGATATGTTGGGGGGTACAGTACATGGTATAGGGGTGCGGTATAAGAGGATATGTTGGAGGGTACAGTACCAGGTATAGGGGTGCGGTATAAGAGGATATGTTGGGGGGTACAGTACATGGTATAGGGGTGAGGTATAAGAGGATATGTTGGGGGGTACAGTACAAGGTATAAGGGTGAGGTATAAGAGGATATGTTGGGGGGTACAGTACATGGTATAGGGGTGCGGTATAAGAGGATATGTTGGGGGTACAGTACATGGTATAGGGGTGTGGTATAAGAGGATATGTTGGGGGGTACAGTACAAGGTATAGGGGTGCGGTATAAGAGGATATGTTGGGGGGTACAGTACCAGGTATAGGGGTGCGGTATAAGAGGATATGTTGGGGGTACAGTACATGGTATAGGGGTGCGGTATAAGAGGATATGTTGGGGGTACAGTACATGGTATAGGGGTGCGGTATAAGAGGATATGTTGGGGGTACAGTACATGGTATAGGGGTGCGGTATAAGAGGATATGTTGGGGGTACAGTACAAGGTATAGGGGTGCGGTATAAGAGGATATGTTGGGGGTACAGTACATGGTATAGGGGTGCGGTATAAGAGGATATGTTGGGGGTACAGTACATGGTATAGGGGTGCGGTATAAGAGGATATGTTGGGGGTACAGTACCAGGTATAGGGGTGCGGTATAAGAGGATATGTTGGGGGGTACAGTACATGGTATAGGGGTGCGGTATAAGAGGATATGTTGGGGGTACAGTACCAGGTATAGGGGTGCGGTATAAGAGGATATGTTGGGGGGTCCAGTACATGGTATAGGGGTGCGGTATAAGAGGATATGTTGGGGGGTACAGTACATGGTATAGGGGTGTGGTATAAGAGGATATGTTGGGGGGTACAGTACATGGTATAGGGGTGCGGTATAAGAGGATATGTTGAGGGGTACAGTACAAGGTATAGGGGTGCGGTATAAGAGGATATGTTTGGGGGTACAGTACATGGTATAGGGGTGCGGTATAAGAGGA
This sequence comes from Hyla sarda, assembly GCF_029499605.1. NCBI lineage: Eukaryota > Metazoa > Chordata > Amphibia > Anura > Hylidae > Hyla > Hyla sarda. The sequence continues at coordinate 5,821 of NW_026609320.1, forward strand.
TATGTTGGGGGGTACAGTACCAGGTATAGGGGTGCGGTATAAGAGGATATGATGGGGGTACAGTACAAGGTATAGGGGTGCGGTATAAGAGGATATGTTGGGGGGTACAGTACCAGGTATAGGGGTGCGGTATAAGAGGATATGTTGGGGGGTACAGTACCAGGTATAGGGGTGCGGTATAAGAGGATATGTTGGGGGGGGTACAGTATTTGGTATAGGGGTGCGGTATAAGAGGATATGTTGGGGGGTACAGTACATGGTATAGGGGTGCGGTATAAGAGGATATGTTGGGTGGTACAGTACATGGTATAGGGGTGCGGTATAAGAGGATATGTTGGGGGGTACAGTACCAGGTATAGGGGTGCGGTATAAGAGGATATGTTGGGGGGTACAGTACATGGTATAGGGGTGCGGTATAAGAGGATATGTTGGGGGGTACAGTACAAGGTATAGGGGTGAGGTATAAGAGGATATGTTGGGGTACAGTACATGGTATAGGGGTGAGGTATAAGAGGATATGTTGGGGTACAGTACATGGTATAGGGGTGCGGTATAAGAGGATATGTTGGGGGGGTACAGTACCAGGTATAGAGGTGCGGTATAAGAGGATATGTTGGGGGGTACAGTACATGGTATAGGGGTGCGGTATAAGAGGATATGTTGGAGGGTACAGTACCAGGTATAGGGGTGCGGTATAAGAGGATATGTTGGGGGGTACAGTACATGGTATAGGGGTGCGGTATAAGAGGATATGTTGGGGGTACAGTACATGGTATAGGGGTGCGGTATAAGAGGATATGTTGGGGGTACAGTACATGGTATAGGGGTGCGGTTTAAGAGGATATGTTGGGGGTACAGTACATGGTATAGGGGTGCGGTATAAGAGGATATGTTGGGGGTACAGTACAAGGTATAGGGGTGCGGTATAAGAGGATATGTTGGGGGTACAGTACATGGTATAGGGGTGCGGTATAAGAGGATATGTTGGGGGTACAGTACATGGTATAGGGGTGCGGTATAAGAGGATATGTTGGGGGTACAGTACCAGGTATAGGGGTGCGGTATAAGAGGATATGTTGGGGGGTACAGTACATGGTATAGGGGTGAGGTATAAGAGGATATGTTGGGGGTACAGTACCAGGTATAGGGGTGCGGTATAAGAGGATATGTTGGGGGGTCCAGTACATGGTATAGGGGTGCGGTATAAGAGGATATGTTGGGGGGTACAGTACATGGTATAGGGGTGTGGTATAAGAGGATATGTTGGGGGGTACAGTACATGGTATAGGGGTGCGGTATAAGAGGATATGTTGGGGGGTACAGTACAAGGTATAGGGGTGCGGTATAAGAGGATATGTTTGGGGGTACAGTACATGGTATAGGGGTGCGGTATAAGAGGATATGTTGGGGGGTACAGTACCAGGTATAGGGGTGCGGTATAAGAGGATATGATGGGGGGTACAGTACAAGGTATAGGGGTGCGGTATAAGAGGATATGTTGGGGGGTACAGTACCAGGTATAGGGGTGCGGTATAAGAGGATATGTTGGGGGGTACAGTACCAGGTATAGGGGTGCGGTATAAGAGGATATGTTGGGGGGGTACAGTATATGGTATAGGGGTGCGGTATAAGAGGATATGTTGGGGGTACAGTACATGGTATAGGGGTGCGGTATAAGAGGATATGTTGGGGGTACAGTACAAGGTATAGGGGTGCGGTATAAGAGGATATGTTGGGGGTACAGTACATGGTATAGGGGTGCGGTATAAGAGGATATGTTGGGGGTACAGTACATGGTATAGGGGTGCGGTATAAGAGGATATGTTGGGGGTACAGTACCAGGTATAGGGGTGCGGTATAAGAGGATATGTTGGGGGGTACAGTACATGGTATAGGGGTGCGGTATAAGAGGATATGTTGGGGGTACAGTACCAGGTATAGGGGTGCGGTATAAGAGGATATGTTGGGGGGTACAGTACATGGTATAGGGGTGCGGAATAAGAGGATATGTTGGGGGGTACAGTACATGGTATAGGGGTGTGGTATAAGAGGATATGTTGGGGGGTACAGTACATGGTATAGGGGTGCGGTATAAGAGGATATGTTGGGGGGTACAGTACAAGGTATAGGGGTGCGGTATAAGAGGATATGTTTGGGGGTACAGTACATGGTATAGGGGTGCGGTATAAGAGGATATGTTGGGGGGTACAGTACCAGGTATAGGGGTGCGGTATAAGAGGATATGATGGGGGGTACAGTACAAGGTATAGGGGTGCGGTATAAGAGGATATGTTGGGGGGTACAGTACCAGGTATAGGGGTGCGGTATAAGAGGATATGTTGGGGGGTACAGTACCAGGTATAGGGGTGCGGTATAAGAGGATATGTTGGGGGGGTACAGTATATGGTATAGGGGTGCGGTAAAAGAGGATATGTTGGGGGGTACAGTACATGGTATAGGGGTGCGGTATAAGAGGATATGTTGGGTGGTACAGTACATGGTATAGGGGTGCGGTATAAGAGGATATATGGGGGGGTACAGTACCAGGTATAGGGGTGCGGTATAAGAGGATATGTTGGGGGGTACAGTACCAGGTATAGGGGTGCGGTATAAGAGGATATGTTGGGGGGTACAGTATATGGTATAGGGGTGCGGTATAAAAGGATATGTTGGGGGGTTCAGTACCAGGTATAGGGGTGCGGTATAAGAGGATATGTTGGGGGGTACAGTACATGGTATAGGGGTGCGGTATAAGAGGATATGTTGGGGGGTACAGTACATGGTATAGGGGTGCGGTATAAGAGGATATGTTGGGGGGTACAGTACATGGTATAGGGGTGCGGTATAAGAATATATGTTGGGGGGTACAGTACATGGTATAGGGGTGCGGTATAAGAGGATATGTTGGGGGGTACAGTACATGGTATAGGGGGTGCGGTATAAGAGGATATGTTGGGGGATACAGTACATGGTATAGGGGTGCGGTATAAGAGGATATGTTGGGGGGTACAGTACATGGTATAGGGGTGCGGTATAAGAGGATATGTTGGGGGGTACAGTACCAGGTATAGGGGTGCGGTATAAGAGGACATGTTGGGGGGGTACAGTACCAGGTATAGGGGTGTGGTATAAGAGGATATGTTGGGGGGTACAGTACATGGTATAGGGGTGCGGTATAAGAGGATATGTTGGGGGGTACAGTACAAGGTATAGGGGTGTGGTATAAGAGGATATGTTGGGGGGTACAGTACCAGGTATAGGGGTGCGGTATAAGAGGATATGTTGGGGTACAGTACATGGTATAGGGGTGCGGTATAAGAGGATATGTTGGGGGGTACAGTACCAGGTATAGAGGTGCGGTATAAGAGGATATGTTGGGGGGTACAGTACATGGTATAGGGGTGCGGTATAAGAGGATATGTTGGGGGGTACAGTACAAGGTATAGGGGTGAGGTATAAGAGGATATGTTGGGGGGTACAGTACCAGGTATAGGGGTGCGGTATAAGAGGATATGTTGGGGGGTACAGTACATGGTATAGGGGTACGGTATAAGAGGATATGTTGGGGGGTACAGTACATGGTATAGGGGTGCGGTATAAGAGGATATGTTGGGGGTACAGTAGATGGTATAGGGGTGCGGTATAAGAGGATATGTTGGGGGGTACAGTACATGGTATAGGGGTGCGGTATAAGAGAATATGTTGGGGGGTACAGTACATGGTATAGGGGTGCGGTATAAGAGGATATGTTGGGGGGTACAGTACATGGTATAGGGGTGCGGTATAAGAGGATATGTTGGGGGGTACAGTACATGGTATAGGGGTGCGGTATAAGAGGATATGTTGGGGGGTACAGTACCAGGTATAGGGGTGCGGTATAAGAGGATATGTTGGGGGATACAGTACATGGTATAGGGGTGCGGTATAAGAGGATATGTTGGGGGGTACAGTACATGGTATAGGGGTGCGGTATAAGAGGATATGTTGGGGGTACAGTACATGGTATAGGGGTGCGGTATAAGAGGATATGTTGGGGGGTACAGTACATGGTATAGGGGTGCGGTATAAGAGGATATGTTGGGGGGTACAGTACATGGTATAGGGGTGCGGTATAAGAGGATATGTTGGGGGGTACAGTGCCAGGTATAGGGGTGTGGTATAAGAGGATATGTTGGGGGGTACAGTACATGGTATAGGGGTGCGGTATAAGAGGATATGTTGGGGGGTACAGTACATGGTATAGGGGTGCGGTATAAGAGGATATGTTGGGGGGTACAGTACATGGTATAGGGGTGCGGTATAAGAGGATATGTTGGGGGGTACAGTACATGGTATAGGGGTGCGGTATAAGAGGATATGTTGGGGGCTACAGTACATGGTATAGGGGTGCGGTATAAGAGGATATGTTGGGGGGTACAGTACAAGGCATAGGGGTGCGGTATAAGAGGATATGTTGGGTGGTACAGTACATGGTATAGTGGTACGGTATAAGAGGATATGTTGGGGGGTACAGTACCAGGTATAGGGGTGCGGTATAAGAGGATATGTTGGGGGGTACAGTACATGGTATAGTGGTGCGGTATAAGAGGATATGTTGGGGGGTACAGTATATGGTATAGGGGTGCGGTATAAGATGATATGTTGGGGGGTACAGTACCAGGTATAGGGGTGCGGTATAAGAGGATATGTTGGGGGGTACATTACATGGTATAGTGGTGCGGTATAAGAGGATATGTTGGGGGGTACAGTACATGGTATAGGGGTGAAGTATAAGAGGATATGTTGGGGGGTACAGTACATGGTATAGGGGTGCGGTATAAGAGGATATGTTGTGGGGTACAGTACAAGGTATAGGGGTGTGGTATAAGAGGATATGTTGGGGGGTACAGTACATGGTATAGGGGTGCGGTATAAGAGGATATGTTGGGGGGTACAGTACATGGTATAGGGGTGCGGTATAAGAGGATATGTTGGGGGGTACAGTACATGGTATAGGGGTGCGGTATAAGAGGATATGTTGGGGGGTACAGTACATGGTATAGGGGTGCGGTATAAGAGGATATGTTGGGGGGTACAGTACATGGTATAGGGGTGCGGTATAAGAGGATATGTTGGGGGGGTACAGTACAAGGTATAGGGGTGCGGTATAAGAGGATATGTTGGGGGGTACAGTACCAGGTATAGGGGTGCGGTATAAGAGGATATGTTGGGGGTACAGTACATGGTATAGGGGTGCGGTATAAGAGGATATGTTGGGGGGGTACAGTACAAGGTATAGGGGTGCGGTATAAGAGGATATGTTGGGGGGTACAGTACATGGTATGGGGGTGCGGTATAAGAGGATATGTTGGGGGGTACAGTACATGGTATAGGGGTGCGGTATAAGAGGATATGTTGGGGGGGTACAGTACATGGTATAGGGGTGCGGTATAAGAGGATATGTTGGGGGGTACAGTACCAGGTATAGGGGTGCGGTATAAGAGGATATGTTGGGGGGTACAGTACATGGTATAGGGGTGCGGTATAAGAGGATATGTTGGGGGGTACAGTACATGGTATAGGGGTGCGGTATAAGAGGATATGTTGGGGGGTACAGTACCAGGTATAGGGGGTGCGGTATAAGAGGATATGTTGGGGGGTACAGTACATGGTATAGGGTGCGGTATAAGAGTATATGTTGGGGGGTACAGTACATGGTATAGGGGTGCGGTATAAGAGGATATGTTGGGGGGTACAGTACCAGGTATAGGGGTGCGGTATAAGAGGATATGTTGGGGGTACAGTACATGGTATAGGGGTGCGGTATAAGAATATATGTTGGGGGGTACAGTACATGGTATAGGGGTGCGGTATAAGAGGATATGTTGGGGGGTACAGTACAAGGTATAGGGGTGCGGTATAAGAGGATATGTTGGGGCGTACAGTACATGGTATAGGGGTGCGGTATAAGAGGATATGTTGGGGGGTACAGTACATGGTATAGGGGTGCGGTATAAGAGGATATGTTGGGGTACAGTACAAGGTATAGGGGTGCGGTATAAGAGGATATGTTGGGGGGTACTGTACATGGTATAGGGGTGAGGTATAAGAGGATATGTTGGGGGGTACAGTACCAGGTATAGGGGTGCGGTATAAGAGGATATGTTGGGGGGTACAGTACAAGGTATAGGGGTGCGGTATAAGAGATATGTTGGGGGTACAGTACATGGTATAGGGGTGCGGTATAAGAGGATATGTTGGGGGGTACAGTACCAGGTATAGGGGTGCGGTATAAGAGGATATGTTGGGGGGTACAGTACATGGTATAGGGGTGCGGTATAAGAGGATATGTTGGGGGTACAGTACCAGGTATAGGGGTGCGGTATAAGAGGATATGTTGGGGGGTACAGTACATGGTATAGGGGTGCGGTATAAGAGGATATGTTGGGGGGTACAGTACATGGTATAGGGGTGCGGTATAAGAGGATATGTTGGGGGGTACAGTACCAGGTATAGGGGTGCGGTATAAGAGGATATGTTGGGGGGTACAGTACATGGTATAGGGGTGCGGTATAAGAGGATATGTTGGGGGGTACAGTACCAGGTATAGGGGTGCGGTATAAGAGGATATGTTGGGGGGTGCAGTACATGGTATAGGGGTGCGGTATAAGAGGATATGTTGGGGGGTACAGTACAAGGTATAGGGGGTGCGGTATAAGAGGATATGTTGGGGGTACAGTATATGGTATAGGGGTGCGGTATAAGAGGATATGTTGGGGGTACAGTAGATGGTATAGGGGTGCGGTATAAGAGGATATGTTGGGGGGTACAGTACATGGTATAGGGTGCGGTATAAGAGGATATGTTGGGGGGTACAGTACCAGGTATAGGGGTGCGGTATAAGAGGATATGTTGGGGGGTACAGTACATGGTATAGGGGTGCGGTATAAGAGGATATGTTGGGGGGTACAGTACATGGTATAGGGGTGCGGTATAAGAGGATATGTTGGGGGGTACAGTACAAGGTATAGGGGTGCGTATAAGAGGATATGTTGGGGGGTACAGTACAAGGTATAGGGGTGCGGTATAAGAGGATATGTTGGGGGGTACAGTACCAGGTATAGGGGTGCGGTATAAGAGGATATGTTGGGGGGTACAGTACATGGTATAGGAGTGCGGTATAAGAGGATATGTTGGGGGTACAGTACATGGTATAGGGGTGCGGTATAAGAGGATATGTTGGGGGGTACAGTACCAGGTATAGGGGTGCGGTATAAGAGGACATGTTGGGGGGGTACAGTACCAGGTATAGGGTGTGGTATAAGAGGAATATGTTGGGGGGTACAGTACATGGTTATAGGGGTGCGGTATAAGAGGATATGTTGGGGGGTACAGTACAAGGTATAGGGGGTGTGGTATAAGAGGATATGTTGGGGGGTACAGTACCAGGTATAGGGGTGCGGTATAAGAGGATATGTTGGGGTACAGTACATGGTAATAGGGGTGCGGTATAAGAGGATATGTTGGGGGGTACAGTACCAGGTATAGAGGTGCGGTATAAGAGGATATGTTGGGGGGTACAGTACATGGTATAGGGGTGCGGTATAAGAGGATATGTTGGGGGGTACAGTACAAGGTATAGGGGTGAGGTATAAGAGGATATGTTGGGGGGTACAGTACCAGGTATAGGGGTGCGGTATAAGAGGATATGTTGGGGGGTACAGTACATGGTATAGGGGGTACGGTATAAGAGGATATGTTGGGGGGTACAGTACATGGTATAGGGGTGCGGTATAAGAGGATATGTTGGGGGTACAGTAGATGGTATAGGGGTGCGGTATAAGAGGATATGTTGGGGGGGTACAGTACATGGTATAGGGGTGCGTATAAGAGGATATGTTGGGGGGTACAGTACATGGTATAGGGGTGCGGTATAAGAGGATATGTTGGGGGGTACAGTACATGGTATAGGGGTGCGGTATAAGAGGATATGTTGGGGGGTACAGTACATGGTATAGGGGTGCGGTATAAGAGGATATGTTGGGGGGTACAGTACCAGGTATAGGGGTGCGGTATAAGAGGATATGTTGGGGGATACAGTACATGGTATAGGGGTGCGGTATAAGAGGATATGTTGGGGGGTACAGTACATGGTATAGGGGTGCGGTATAAGAGGATATGTTGGGGGGTACAGTACATGGTATAGGGGTGCGGTATAAGAGGATATGTTGGGGGGTACAGTACATGGTATAGGGGTGCGGTATAAGAGGATATGTTGGGGGGTACAGTACATGGTATAGGGGTGCGGTATAAGAGGATATGTTGGGGGGTACAGTACATGGTATAGGGGTGCGGTATAAGAGGATATGTTGGGGGGTACAGTACATGGTATAGGGGTGCGGTATAAGAGGATATGTTGGGGGTACAGTACATGGTATAGGGGTGCGGTATAAGAGGATATGTTGGGGGGTACAGTACATGGTATAGGGGTGCGGTATAAGAGGATATGTTGGGGGGTACAGTACATGGTATAGGGGTGCGGTATAAGAGGATATGTTGGGGGGTACAGTACCAGGTATAGGGGTGCGGTATAAGAGGATATGTTGGGGGATACAGTACATGGTATAGGGGTGCGGTATAAGAGGATATGTTGGGGGGTACAGTACATGGTATAGGGGTGCGGTTATAAGAGGATATGTTGGGGGTACAGTACATGGTATAGGGGTGCGGTTATAAGAGGATATGTTGGGGGGTACAGTACATGGTATAGGGGTGCGGTATAAGAGGATATGTTGGGGGGTACAGTACATGGTATAGGGGTGCGGTATAAGAGGATATGTTGGGGGGTACAGTACATGGTATAGGGGTGCGGTATAAGAGGATATGTTGAGGGGTACAGTACATGGTATAGGGGTGCAGTATAAGAGGATATGTTGGGGGGTACAGTACCAGGTATAGGGGTGCGTTATAAGAGGATGTGTTGGGGGGTACAGTACATGGTATAGGGGTGCGGTATAAGAGGATATGTTGGGGGGTACAGTACAAGGTATAGGGGTGCGGTATAAGAGGATATGTTGGGGGGTACAGTACATGGTATAGGGGTGCGGTATAAGAGGATATGTTGGGGGGTACAGTACATGGTATAGGGGTGCGGTATATAAGAGGATATGTTGGGGGGTACAGTACATGGTATAGGGGTGCGGTATAAGAGGATATGTTGGGGGGTACAGTACATGGTATAGGGGTGCGGTATAAGAGGATATGTTGGGGGGTACAGTACATGGTATAGGGGTGCGGTATAAGAGGATATGTTGGGGGGTACAGTACAAGGTATAGGGGTGCGGTATAAGAGGATATGTTTGGGGGTACAGTACATGGTATAGGGGTGCGGTATAAGAGGATATGTTGGGGGGTACAGTACCAGGTATAGGGGTGCGGTATAAGAGGATATGATGGGGGGTACAGTACAAGGTATAGGGGTGCGGTATAAGAGGATATGTTGGGGGGTACAGTACCAGGTATAGGGGTGCGGTATAAGAGGATATGTTGGGGGGTACAGTACCAGGTATAGGGGTGCGGTATAAGAGGATATGTTGGGGGGGTACAGTATATGGTATAGGGGTGCGGTATAAGAGGATATGTTGGGGGGTACAGTACATGGTATAGGGGTGCGGTATAAGAGGATATGTTGGGTGGTACAGTACATGGTATAGGGGTGCGGTATAAGAGGATATATGGGGGGGTACAGTACCAGGTATAGGGGTGCGGTATAAGAGGATATGTTGGGGGGTACAGTACCAGGTATAGGGGTGCGGTATAAGAGGATATGTTGGGGGTACAGTACATGGTATAGGGGTGCGGTATAAGAGGATATGTTGGGGGGTACAGTACATGGTATAGGGGTGCGGTATAAGAGGATATGTTGGGGGGTACAGTACATGGTATAGGGGTGCGGTATAAGAGGATATGTTGGGGGGTACAGTACATGGTATAGGGGTTGCGGTATAAGAGGATATGTTGGGGGGTACTGTACATGGTATAGGGGTGCGGTATAAGAGGATATGTTGGGGGGTACAGTACATGGTATAGGGGTGCGGTATAAGAGGATATGTTGGGGGTACAGTACATGGTATAGGGGTTCGTATAAGAGGATATGTTGGGGGGTACAGTACATGGTATAGGGGTGCGGTATAAGAGGATATGTTGGGGGGTACAGTACATGGTATAGGGGTGCGGTATAAGAGGATATGTTGGGGGGTACAGTACCAGATATAGGGGTGCGGTATAAGAGGATATGTTGGGGGGTACAGTACATGGTATAGGGGTGCGGTATAAGAGGATATGTTGGGTGGTACAGTACATGGTATAGTGGTGCGGTATAAGAGCATATGTTGGGGGGTACAGTACCAGGTATAGGGGTGCGGTATAAGAGGATATGTTGGGGGGTACAGTACATGGTATAGTGGTGCGGTATAAGAGGATATGTTGGGGGGTACAGTATATGGTATAGGGGTGCGGTATAAGATGATATGTTGGGGGGTACAGTACCAGGTATAGGGGTGCGGTATAAGAGGATATGTTGGGGGGTACATTACATGGTATAGTGGTGCGGTATAAGAGGATATGTTGGGGGGTACAGTACATGGTATAGGGGTGAAGTATAAGAGGATATGTTGGGGGGTACAGTACATGGTATAGGGGTGCGGTATAAGAGGATATGTTGTGGGGTACAGTACAAGGTATAGGGGTGTGGTATAAGAGGATATGTTGGGGGGTACAGTACATGGTATAGGGGTGCGGTATAAGAGGATATGTTGGGGGGTACAGTACATGGTATAGGGGTGCGGTATAAGAGGATATGTTGGGGGGTACAGTACATGGTATAGGGGTGCGGTATAAGAGGATATGTTGGGGGGTACAGTACATGGTATAGGGGTGCGGTATAAGAGGATATGTTGGGGGGTACAGTACATGGTATAGGGGTGCGGTATAAGAGGATATGTTGGGGGGGTACAGTACAAGGTATAGGGGTGCGGTATAAGAGGATATGTTGGGGGGTACAGTACCAGGTATAGGGGTGCGGTATAAGAGGATATGTTGGGGGGTACAGTACATGGTATAGGGGTGCGGTATAAGAGGATATGTTGGGGGGGTACAGTACAAGGTATAGGGGTGCGGTATAAGAGGATATGTTGGGGGGTACAGTACATGGTATGGGGGTGCGGTATAAGAGGATATGTTGGGGGTACAGTACATGGTATAGGGGTGCGGTATAAGAGGATATGTTGGGGGGTACAGTACATGGTATAGGGGTGCGGTATAAGAGGATATGTTGGGGGGTACAGTACCAGGTATAGGGGTGCGGTATAAGAGGATATGTTGGGGGGTACAGTACATGGTATAGGGGTGCGGTATAAGAGGATATGTTGGGGGGTACAGTACATGGTATAGGGGTGCGGTATAAGAGGATATGTTGGGGGGTACAGTACCAGGTATAGGGGTGCGGTATAAGAGGATATGTTGGGGGGTACAGTACATGGTATAGGGGTGCGGTATAAGAGTATATGTTGGGGGGTACAGTACATGGTATAGGGGTGCGGTATAAGAGGATATGTTGGGGGGTACAGTACCAGGTATAGGGGTGCGGTATAAGAGGATATGTTGGGGGTACAGTACATGGTATAGGGGTGCGGTATAAGAATATATGTTGGGGGGTACAGTACATGGTATAGGGGTGCGGTATAAGAGGATATGTTGGGGGGTACAGTACAAGGTATAGGGGTGCGGTATAAGAGGATATGTTGGGGGGTACAGTACATGGTATAGGGGTGCGGTATAAGAGGATATGTTGGGGGGTACAGTACATGGTATAGGGGTGCGGTATAAGAGGATATGTTGGGGTACAGTACAAGGTATAGGGGTGCGGTATAAGAGGATATGTTGGGGGGTACAGTACATGGTATAGGGGTGAGGTATAAGAGGATATGTTGGGGGGTACAGTACCAGGTATAGGGGTGCGGTATAAGAGGATATGTTGGGGGGTACAGTACAAGGTATAGGGGTGCGGTATAAGAGGATATGTTGGGGGGTACAGTACATGGTATAGGGGTGCGGTATAAGAGGAAATGTTGGGGGGTACAGTACCAGGTATAGGGGTGCGGTATAAGAGGATATGTTGGGGGGTACAGTACATGGTATAGGGGTGCGGTATAAGAGGATATGTTGGGGGTACAGTACCAGGTATAGGGGTGCGGTATAAGAGGATATGTTGGGGGGTACAGTACCAGGTATAGGGGTGCGGTATAAGAGGATATGTTGGGGGGTACAGTACATGGTATAGGGGTGCGGTATAAGAGGATATGTTGGGGGGTACAGTACATGGTATAGGGGTGCGGTATAAGAGGATATGTTGGGGGGTACAGTACATGGTATAGGGGTGCGGTATAAGAGGATATGTTGGGGGGTACAGTACCAGGTATAGGGGTGCGGTATAAGAGGATATGTTGGGGGGTACAGTACATGGTATAGGGGTGCGGTATAAGAGGATATGTTGGGGGTACAGTACCAGGTATAGGGGTGCGGTATAAGAGGATATGTTGGGGGGTGCAGTACATGGTATAGGGGTGCGGTATAAGAGGATATGTTGGGGGGTACAGTACAAGGTATAGGGGTGCGGTATAAGAGGATATGTTGGGGGGTACAGTATATGGTATAGGGGTGCGGTATAAGAGGATATGTTGGGGGTACAGTAGATGGTATAGGGGTGCCGTATAAGAGGATATGTTGGGGGGTACAGTACATGGTATAGGGGTGCGGTATAAGAGGATATGTTGGGGGGTACAGTACCAGGTATAGGGGTGCGGTATAAGAGGATATGTTGGGGGGTACAGTACATGGTATAGGGGTGCGGTATAAGAGGATATGTTGGGGGGTACAGTACATGGTATAGGGGTGCGGTATAAGAGGATATGTTGGGGGGTACAGTACAAGGTATAGGGGTGCGGTATAAGAGGATATGTTGGGGGGTACAGTACAAGGTATAGGGGTGCGGTATAAGAGGATATGTTGGGGGGTACAGTACCAGGTATAGGGGTGCGGTATAAGAGGATATGTTGGGGGGTACAGTACATGGTATAGGAGTGCGGTATAAGAGGATATGTTGGGGGTACAGTACATGGTATAGGGGTGCGGTATAAGAGGATATGTTGGGGGGTACAGTACCAGGTATAGGGGTGCGGTATAAGAGGACATGTTGGGGGGTACAGTACCAGGTATAGGGGTGTGGTATAAGAGGATATGTTGGGGGGTACAGTACATGGTATAGGGGTGCGGTATAAGAGGATATGTTGGGGGGTACAGTACAAGGTATAGGGGTGTGGTATAAGAGGATATGTTGGGGGGTACAGTACCAGGTATAGGGGTGCGGTATAAGAGGATATGTTGGGGTACAGTACATGGTATAGGGGTGCGGTATAAGAGGATATGTTGGGGGGTACAGTACCAGGTATAGAGGTGCGGTATAAGAGGATATGTTGGGGGGTACAGTACCAGGTATAGGGGTGCGGTATAAGAGGATATGTTGGGGGTACAGTACATGGTATAGGGGTGCGGTATAAGAGTATATGTTGGGGGGTACAGTACATGGTATAGGGGTGCGGTATAAGAGGATATGTTGGGGGGTACAGTACCAGGTATAGGGGTGCGGTATAAGAGGATATGTTGGGGGTACAGTACATGGTATAGGGGTGCGGTATAAGAATATATGTTGGGGGGTACAGTACATGGTATAGGGGTGCGGTATAAGAGGATATGTTGGGGGGTACAGTACAAGGTATAGGGGTGCGGTATAAGAGGATATATGTTGGGGGGTACAGTACATGGTATAGGGGTGCGGTATAAGAGGATATGTTGGGGGGTACAGTACATGGTATAGGGGTGCGGTATAAGAGGATATGTTGGGGTACAGTACAAGGTATAGGGGTGCGGTATAAGAGGATATGTTGGGGGGTACAGTACATGGTATAGGGGTGAGGTATAAGAGGATATGTTGGGGGGTACAGTACCAGGTATAGGGGTGCGGTATAAGAGGATATGTTGGGGGTACAGTACAAGGTATAGGGGTGCGGTATAAGAGGATATGTTGGGGGGTACAGTACATGGTATAGGGGTGCGGTATAAGAGGAAATGTTGGGGGGTACAGTACCAGGTATAGGGGTGCGGTATAAGAGGATATGTTGGGGGGTACAGTACATGGTATAGGGGTGCGGTATAAGAGGATATGTTGGGGGTACAGTACCAGGTATAGGGGTGCGGTATAAGAGGATATGTTGGGGGGTACAGTACCAGGTATAGGGGTGCGGTATAAGAGGATATGTTGGGGGGTACAGTACATGGTATAGGGGTGCGGTATAAGAGGATATGTTGGGGGGTACAGTACATGGTATAGGGGTGCGGTATAAGAGGATATGTTGGGGGGTACAGTACATGGTATAGGGGTGCGGTATAAGAGGATATGTTGGGGGGTACAGTACCAGGTATAGGGGTGCGGTATAAGAGGATATGTTGGGGGGTACAGTACATGGTATAGGGGTGCGGTATAAGAGGATATGTTGGGGGTACAGTACCAGGTATAGGGGTGCGGTATAAGAGGATATGTTGGGGGGTGCAGTACATGGTATAGGGGTGCGGTATAAGAGGATATGTTGGGGGGTACAGTACAAGGTATAGGGGTGCGGTATAAGAGGATATGTTGGGGGTACAGTATATGGTATAGGGGTGCGGTATAAGAGGATATGTTGGGGGTACAGTAGATGGTATAGGGGTGCCGTATAAGAGGATATGTTGGGGGGTACAGTACATGGTATAGGGGTGCGGTATAAGAGGATATGTTGGGGGTACAGTACCAGGTATAGGGGTGCGGTATAAGAGGATATGTTTGGGGGGTACAGAACATGGTATAGGGGTGCGGTATAAGAGGATATGTTGGGGGGTACAGTACATGGTATAGGGGGTGCGGTATAAGAGGATATGTTGGGGGGTACAGTACAAGGTATAGGGGTGCGGTATAAGAGGATATGTTGGGGGGTACAGTACAAGGTATAGGGGTGCGGTATAAGAGGATATGTTGGGGGGGTACAGTACCAGGTATAGGGGTGCGGTATAAGAGGATATGTTGTGGGGTACAGTACATGGTATAGGAGTGCGGTATAAGAGGATATGTTGGGGGTACAGTACATGGTATAGGGGTGCGGTATAAGAGGATATGTTGGGGGGTACAGTACCAGGTATAGGGGTGCGGTATAAGAGGACATGTTGGGGGGGTACAGTACCAGGTATAGGGGTGTGGTATAAGAGGATATGTTGGGGGGTACAGTACATGGTATAGGGGTGCGGTATAAGAGGATATGTTGGGGGGTACAGTACAAGGTATAGGGGTGTGGTATAAGAGGATATGTTGGGGGTACAGTACCAGGTATAGGGGTGCGGTATAGAGGATATGTTGGGGTACAGTACATGGTATAGGGGTGCGGTAATAAGAGAGATATGTTGGGGGTACAGTACCAGGTATAGAGGTGCGGTATAAGAGGATATGTTGGGGGTACAGTACATGGTATAGGGGTGCGGTATAAGAGGATATGTTGGGGGGTACAGTACAAGGTATAGGGGTGCGGTATAAGAGGATATGTTGGGGGGTACAGTACATGGTATAGGGGTGCGGTATAAGAGGATATGTTGGGGGGTACAGTACATGGTATAGGGGTGCGGTATAAGAGGATATGTTGGGGGGTACAGTACATGGTATAGGGGTGCGGTATAAGAGGATATGTTGGGGGGTACAGTACATGGTATAGGGGTGCGGTATAAGAGGATATGTTGGGGGGTACAGTACAAGGTATAGGGGTGCGGTATAAGAGGATATGTTGGGGGGTACAGTACATGGTATAGGGGTGCGGTATAAGAGGATATGTTGGGATGGGGTACAGTACATGGTATAGGGGTGCGGTATAAGAGGATATGTTGGGGGGTACAGTACATGGTATAGGGGTGCGGTATAAGAGGATATGTTGGGGGGTACAGTACATGGTATAGGGGTGCGGTATAAGAGGATATGTTGGGGGGTACAGTACATGGTATAGGGGTGCGGTATAAGAGGATATGTTGGGGGGTACAGTACATGGTATAGGGGTGCGGTATAAGAGGATATGTTGAGGGGGTACAGTACATGGTATAGGGGTGCAGTATAAGAGGATATGTTGGGGGTACGTACAAGGTATAGGGGTGCGGTATAAGAGGATATGTTGGGGGGTACAGTACATGGTATAGGGGTGCGGTATAAGAGGATATGATTGTGGGGGGTACAGTACAATGGTATAGGGGTGAGGTATAAGAGGATATGTTGGGGGGGTACAGTACATGGTATAGGGGTGCGGTATAAGAGGATATGTTGGGGGGTACAGTACATGGTATAGGAGTGCGGTATAAGAGGATATGTTGGGGGGTACAGTACATGGTATAGGGGTGCGGTATAAGAGGATATGTTGGGGGGTACAGTACATGGTATAGGGGTGCGGTATAAGAGGATATGTTGGGGGGTACAGTACCAGGTATAGGGGGTGCGGTATAAGAGGATATGTTGGGGGGTACAGTACATGTATAGGGGTGCGGTATAAGAGGATATGTTGGGGGGTACAGTACATGGTATAGGGGTGCGGTATAAGAGGATATGTTGGGGGGTACAGTACATGGTATAGGGGTGCGGTATAAGAGGATATGTTGGGGGGTACAGTACATGGTATAGGGGTGCGGTATAAGAGGATATGTTGGGGGGTACAGTACATGGTATAGGGGCGCGGTATAAGAGGATATGTTGGGGGTACAGTACATGGTATAGGGGTGCGGTATAAGAGGATATGTTGGGGGGTACAGTACAAGGTATAGGGGTGCGGTATAAGAGGATATGTTTGGGGGGTACAGTACATGGTATAGGGGTGCGGTATAAGAGGATATGTTGGGGGGTACAGTACATGGTATAGGGGTGCGGTATAAGAGGATATGTTGGGGGGTACAGTACATGGTATAGGGTGCGGTATAAGAGGATATGTTGGGGGGTACAGTACATGGTATAGGGGTGCGGTATAAGAGGATATGTTGGGGGGTACAGTACATGGTATAGGGGTGCGGTATAAGAGGATATGTTGGGGGGTACAGTACCAGGTATAGGGGTGCGGTATAAGAGGATATGTTGGGGGGTACAGTACATGGTATAGGGGTGCGGTATAAGAGGATATGTTGGGGGTACAGTACATGGTATAGGGGTGTGGTATAAGAGGATATGTTGGGGGGTACAGTACATGGTATAGGGTGCGGTATAAGAGGATATGTTGGGGGGTACAGTACATGGTATAGGGGTGAGGTATAAGAGGATATGTTGGGGGGTACAGTACATGGTATAGGGGTGCGGTATAAGAGGATATGTTAGGGGGTACAGTACATGGTATAGGGGTGCGGTATAAGAGGATATGTTGGGGGGTACAGTACATGGTATAGGGGTGTGGTATAAGAGGATATGTTGGGGGTACAGTACATGGTATAGGGGTGCGGTATAAGAGGATATGTTGGGGGGTACAGTACATGGTATAGGGGTGAGGTATAGAGGATATGTTGGGGGGTACAGTACATGGTATAGGGGTGCGGTATAGAGAGGATATGTTGGGGGGTACAGTACATGGTATAGGGGTGCGGTATAGAGGATATGTTGGGGGGTACAGTACATGGTATAGGGGTGCGGTATAAGAGGATGTGTTGGGGTACAGTACATGGTATAGGGGTGCGGTATAAGAGGATATGTTGGGGGGTACAGTACATGGTATAGGGGTGCGGTATAAGAGGATATGTTGGGGGGTACAGTACATGGTATAGGGGTGCGGTATAAGAGGATATGTTGGGGGGTACAGTACATGGTATAGGGGGTGCGGTATAAGTGCTGCCGCATATCGCACTGTGTGCACTATAGTATAGTATCAGATGTGCGGTTCACACTGTGCGGCAGTGATGAAGATAGGTTTGCCCCTACTAGGTATGGCCGCCGACATAATAAAGGAATCACGTGGTCATTTTACGTATAGAGTGACTTCCGGTAGGCGTGGTCTAAGATTGTTGTTCCCGGAACAAATGGGCGGGGCGGAGACTGTCTGCACTTCCGGGAGCTCGAAACACGGGAAGGGAAGAGAGGTGAGGTCTGTGCCTGGTGTGTGCGAGCGCCCCCCCGCAGACTGGGGAGGATAGTATGACCCCCCCCCCACAGACTGGGGAGGATAGTATGACCCCCCCCCCCCCACAGACTGGGGAGGATAGTATGACCCCCCCCCCCCCGCAGACTGGGGAGGATAGTATGACCCCCCCCCCCACAGACTGGGGAGGATAGTATGACCCCCCCCCCCCACAGACTGGGGAGGATAGTATCGACCCCCCCCCCCCGCAGACTGGGGAGGATAGTATGACCCCCCCCCCCCACAGACTGGGGAGGATAGTATGACCCCCCCCCACAGACTGGGGAGGATAGTATGACCCCCCCCCCGCAGACTGGGGAGGATAGTATGACCCCCCCCCCCCACAGACTGGGGAGGATAGTATGACCCCCCCCCCCCACAGACTGGGGAGGATAGTATGACCCCCCCCACAGACTGGGGAGGATAGTATGACCCCCCCCCCCCCCCCCCCGCAGACTGGGGAGGATAGTATGACCCCCCCCCACAGACTGGGGAGGATAGTATGACCCCCCCCCCCCCCCACACAGACTGGGGAGGATAGTATGACCCCCCCCACAGACTGGGGAGGATAGTATGACCCCCCCCCCCGCAGACTGGGGAGGATAGTATGACCCCCCCCCCCGCAGACTGGGGAGGATAGTATGACCCCCCCCCACAGACTGGGGAGGATAGTATGACCCCCCCCCCCCCACAGACTGGGGAGGATAGTATGACCCCCCCCACAGACTGGGGAGGATAGTATGACCCCCCCCCCCCCCCCACAGACTGGGGAGGAAAGTATGACCCCCCCCCCCCCCCACAGACTGGGGAGGATAGTATGACCCCCCCCCCCCCCACAGACTGGGGAGGATAGTATGACCCCCCCACAGACTGGGGAGGATAGTATGACCCCCCCCCCCGCAGACTGGGGAGGATAGTATGACCCCCCCCCCCCCACAGACTGGGGAGGATAGTATGACCCCCCCCCCCACAGACTGGGGAGGTTAGTATGACCCCCCCCCCCCACAGACTAGGGAGGATAGTATGACCCCCCCCCCCACAGACTGGGGAGGATAGTATGACCCCCCCCCCCCACAGACTGGGGAGGATAGTATGACCCCCCCCCCCACAGACTGGGGAGGATAGTATGACCCCCCCCCCCACAGACTGGGGAGGATAGTATGACCCCCCCCCCACAGACTGGGGAGGATAGTATGATCCCCCCCCCCCACAGACTGGGGTGGATAGTATGACCCCCCCACAGACTGGGGAGGATAGTATGACCCCCCCCCCCCACAGACTGGGGAGGATAGTATGACCCCCCCACAGACTGGGGTGGATAGTATGACCCCCCCCACAGACTGGGGAGGATAGTATGACCCCCCCCACACACACACAGACTGGGGAGGATAGTATGACACACACACCCCCCCCCCACAGACTGGGGAGGATAGTATGATCCCCCCCCCCCCCACTGACTGGGGAGGATAGTATGACCCCCCCCCCACAGACTGGGAGGATAGTATGACCCCCACACACACAGACTGGGGAGGATAGTATGACCCCCCCCATAGACTGGGGAGGATAGTATGACCCCCCCCCCCCACAGACTGGGGAGGATAGTATGACCCCCCCCCACTGACTGGGGAGGATAGTATGACCCCCCCCCCCCCACAGACTGGGGAGGATAGTATGACCCCCACACACACACACAGACTGGGGAGGATAGTATGACCCCCCCCCATAGACTGGGGAGGATAGTATGACCCCCCCCCCCCCACAGACTGGGGAGGATAGTATGACCCCCCCCCCCCCACAGACTGGGGAGGATAGTATGACCCCCCCCCCCCCCACAGACTGGGGAGGATAGTATGACCCCCCCCCCCCCCACAGACTGGGGAGGATAGTATGACACCCCCCCCCCCCCCCCACAGACTGGGAGGATAGTATGACCCCCCCCCCCCACAGACTGGGGAGGATAGTATGACCCCCCCCCCCCCCCACAGACTGGGGAGGATAGTATGACCCCCCCCCCCCCCACAGACTGGGGAGGATAGTATGACCCCCCCCCCCCCCACAGACTGGGGAGGATAGTATGACCCCCCCCCCCCCCCGACGGACTGGGGAGGATAGTATGACCCCCCCCCCACAGACTGGGGAGGATAGTATGAACCCCCCCCCCACAGACTGGGGAGGAAAGTATGACCCCCCCACAGGCTGGGGAGGATAGTATGACACCCCCCCCCCCCCACAGACTGGGGAGGAAAGTATGACCCCCCCCCCCCCACAGACTGGGGAGGATAGTATGACCCCCCCCCCCACAGACTGGGGAGGATAGTATGACCCCCCCCCCCACAGACAGTATGACCCCCCCACAGACTGGGGAGGATAGTATGATCCCCCCCCCCTCACAGACTGGGGAGGATAGTATGATCCCCCCCACCCTCACAGACTGGGGAGGATAGTATGATTCCCCCCCCCCCCCTCACAGACTGGGGAGGATAGTATGACCCCCCCCCCCACACAGACTGGGGAGGATAGTATTACCCCCCCCCCCCCCCCACAGACTGGGGAGGATAGTATACCCCCCTTCTCCAGAGAGGAGCTAGTAGTGTATGCCCCCCTCCCCCCATAGAGAGGAGCGAATAGTATATGTCCCCCCCCATAGAGAGGAGATAATAGTATATGTGTCTCCCCCCCCCATAGAGAGGAGCTAATAGTATATGCCCCCCCCCCCATAGAGAGGAGATAATAGTATATGCCCCCCCCATAGAGAGGAGATAATAGTATATGCCCCCCCATAGAGAGGAGCTAGTAGTATAGGTCCCCCCCCCCCATAGAGAGGAGATAATAGTATATGTCCCCCCCCCATAGAGAGGAGCTAATAGTATATGCCCCCCCCCCCATAGAGAGGAGCTAATAGTATATGCCCCCCCCCCATAGAGAGGATATAATAGTATATGCTCCCCCCCATAGAGAGGAGATAATAGTATATGCCCCCCCCATAGAGAGGAGCTAATAGTATATGTCCCCCCCCATAGAGAGGAGCTAATAGTATATGCCCCCCCCCCCATAGAGAGGAGCTAATAGTATATGTCCCCCCCCCCCCCATAGAGAGGAGATAATAGTATATGTCCCCCCATAGAGAGGAGATAATAGTATATGTCCCCCACCCCATAGAGAGGAGATAATATTATATGCCCCCCCCCATAGAGAGGAGCTAATAGTATATGTCCCCCCCCCATAGAGGAGCTAATAGTATATGTCCCCCCATAGAGAGGAGCTAATAGTATATGTCCCCCCCCCCATAGAGAGGAGCTAATAGTATATGTCCCCCCCCCATAGAGGAGCTAATAGTATATGTCCCCCCATAGAGAGGAGCTAATAGTATATGTCCCCCCCCCATAGAGAGGAGCTAATAGTATATGTCCCCCCCCCCATAGAGGAGCTAATAGTATAATGTCCCCCCAATAGAGAGGAGCTAATAGTATATGTCCCCCCCCATAGAGAGGAGCTAATAGTATATGTCCCCCCATAGAGAGGAGATAATAGTATATGTCCCCCCCCCCCATAGAGAGGAGATAATAGTATATGTCCCCCCCCCATAGAGGAGCTAATAGTATATGCCCCCCCCCCCCCCATAGAGGAGCTAATAGTATATGCCCCCCCCCCATAGAGGAGCTAATAGTATATGTCCCCCCCCCATAGAGGAGCTAATAGTATATGTCCCCCCCCCCATAGAGGAGATAATAGTATATGTCCCCCCCCATAGAGAGGAGATAATAGTATATGTCCCCCCCCCCATAGAGAGGTGTCCCCCCCCCCATAGAGAGGAGATAATAGTATATGTCCCCCCCCCCCATAGAGAGGAGCTAATAGTATATGTCCCCCCCATAGAGAGGAGATAATAGTATATGTCCCCCCCCATAGAGAGGAGATAATAGTATATGTCCCCCCCCCCATAGAGAGGAGATAATAGTATATGTCCCCCCCCCCATAGAGAGGAGATAATAGTATATGTCCCCCCATAGAGAGGAGATAATAGTATATGTCCCCCCCATAGAGGAGCTAATAGTATATGTCCCCCCCCCCCCATAGAGGAGCTAATAGTATATGTCCCCCCCCATAGAGGAGCTAATAGTATATGTCCCCCCCCCATAGAGGAGCTAATAGTATATGTCCCCCCCCCATAGAGGAGATAATAGTATATGTCCCCCCCATAGAGAGGAGATAATAGTATATGTCCCCCCCCCCATAGAGAGGAGATAATAGTGTATGTCCCCCCCCCATAGAGAGGAGATAATAGTATATGTCCCCCCCCATAGAGAGGAGATAATAGTATATGTCCCCCCCCCCATAGAGAGGAGATAATAGTATATGTCCCCCCCCCCATAGAGAGGAGATAATAGTATATGTCCCCCCATAGAGAGGAGCTAATAGTATATGTCCCCCCCCCCATAGAGAGGAGATAATAGTATATGATCCCCCCCATAGAGAGGAGATAATAGTATATGTCCCCCCCCATAGAGAGGAGATAATAGTATATGGTCCCCCCCCCATAGAGAGGAGCTAATAGTATATGTCCCCCCCCCCCCATAGAGAGGAGATAATAGTATATGCCCCCCCCCCATAGAGAGGAGATAATAGTATATGTCCCCCCCCCCATAGAGAGGAGATAATAGTATATGTCCCCCCCCCATAGAGAGGAGATAATAGTATATGTCCCCCCCGCCCCATAGAGAGGAGCTAATAGTATATGTCCCCCCCCCCCATAGAGAGGAGATAATAGTATATGCCCCCCCCCCATAGAGAGGAGATAATAGTATATGTCCCCCCCCCCATAGAGAGGAGATAATAGTATATGCCCCCCCCCCATAGAGAGGAGCTAATAGTATATGTCCCCCCCCCCCCATAGAGAGGAGATAATAGTATATGCCCCCCCCCATAGAGAGGAGATAATAGTATATGTCCCCCCCCCCATAGAGAGGAGATAATAGTATATGTCCCCCCCCATAGAGAGAGATAATAGTATATGTCCCCCCCCCCATAGAGAGGAGCTAATAGTATATGTCCCCCCCCCCCATAGAGAGGAGATAATAGTATATGTCCCCCCCCCATAGAGAGGAGATATATTTTCCTCTCATGTATTTATAGTTTTAATAAAAATGTGTATTGTCATTCACCTGCAGAGCTGCACTCACTATTCTGCTGTTACATAATGTCTTCTCCTCCAGAGCTGCACTCACTATTCTGCTGTTACATCATGTCTTATCCTCCAGAGCTGCACTCACTATTCTGCTGTTACATAATGTCTTATCCTCCAGAGCTGCACTCACTATTCTGCTGTTACATCATGTCTTATCCCCCAGAGCTGCACTCACTATTCTGCTGTTACATCATGTCTTATCCTCCAGAGCTGCACTCACTATTCTCCTGTTACATCATGTCTTATCCTCCAGAGCTGCACTCACTATTCTGCTGTTACATCATGTCTTATCCCCCAGAGCTGCACTCACTATTCTGCTGTGACATCATGTCTTATCTCCAGAGCTGCACTCACTATTCTGCTGTTACATCATGTCTTATCCTCCAGAGCTGCACTCACTATTCTGCTGTGACATCATGTCTTATCCTCCAGAGCTGCACTCACTATTCTGCTGTGACATCATGTCTTATCCTCCAGAGCTGCACTCACTATTCTGCTGTTACATCATGTCTTATCCTCCAGAGCTGCACTCACTATTCTGCTGTTACATCATGTCTTATCTCCCAGAGCTGCACTCACTATTCTGCTGTTACATCATGTCTTATCCCCCAGAGCTGCACTCACTATTCTGCTGTGACATCATGTCTTATTCCCTAGAGCTGCACTCACTATTCTGCTGTGACATCATGTCTTATCCTCCTGAGCTGCACTCACTATTCTGCTGTGACATCGTGTCCTATCCTCCAGAGCTGCACTCACTATTCTGCTGTGACATCGTGTCTTATCCCCCAGAGCTGCACTCACTATTCTGCTGTTACATCGTGTCTTATCCCCCAGAGCTGCACTCACTATTCTGCTGTTACATCATGTCTTATCCTCCAGAGCTGCACTCACTATTCTGCTGTTACATCATGTCTTATCCTCCAGAGCTGCACTCACTATTCTGCTGTTACATCATGTCTTATCCCCCAGAGCTGCACTCACTATTCTGCTGTGACATCATGTCTTATCCTCCTGAGCTGCACTCACTATTCTGCTGTTACATCATGTCTTATCCTCCTGAGCTGCACTCACTATTCTGCTGTTACATCATGTCTTATCCCCCAGAGCTGCACTCACTATTCTGCTGTTACATCATGTCTTATCCTCCAGAGCTGCACTCACTATTCTGCTGTTACATCATGTCTTATCCCCCAGAGCTGCACTCACTATTCTGCTGTTACATCATGTCTTATCCTCCTGAGCTGCACTCACTATTCTGCTGTGACATCGTGTCCTATCCTCCAGAGCTGCACTCACTATTCTGCTGTGACATCATGTCTTATCCTCCAGAGCTGCACTCACTATTCTGCTGTTACATCATGTCTTATCCTCCAGAGCTGCACTCACTATTCTGCTGTGACATCATGTCTTATCCTCCAGAGCTGCACTCACTATTCTGCTGTTACATCATGTCTTATCCTCCAGAGCTGCACTCACTATTCTGCTGTTACATCATGTCTTATCTCCCAGAGCTGCACTCACTATTCTGCTGTTACATCATGTCTTATCCCCCAGAGCTTGCACTCACTATTCTGCTGTGACATCATGTCTTATTCCCTAGAGCTGCACTCACTATTCTGCTGTGACATCATGTCTTATCCTCCTGAGCTGCACTCACTATTCTGCTGTGACATCGTGTCCTATCCTCCAGAGCTGCACTCACTATTCTGCTGTTACATCGTGTCTTATCCCCCAGAGCTGCACCTCACTATTCTGCTGTTACATCATGTCTTATCCCCCAGAGCCTGCACTCACTATTCTGCTGTTACATCATGTCTTATCCTCCAGAGCTGCACTCACTATTCTGCTGTTACATCATGTCTTATCCTCCAGAGCTGCACTCACTATTCTGCTGTTACATCATGTCTTATCCCCCAGAGCTGCACTCACTATTCTGCTGTGACATCATGTCTTATCCTCCTGAGCTGCACTCACTATTCTGCTGTTACATCATGTCTTATCCTCCTGAGCTGCACTCACTATTCTGCTGTTACATCATGTCTTATCCCCCAGAGCTGCACTCACTATTCTGCTGTTACATCATGTCTTATCACTCCAGAGCTGCACTCACTATTCTGCTGTTACATCATGTCTTATCCCCCAGAGCTGCACTCACTATTCTGCTGTTACATCATGTCTTATCCTCCTGAGCTGCACTCACTATTCTGCTGTGACATCGTGTCCTATCCTCCAGAGCTGCACTCACTATTCTGCTGTTACATCGTGTCTTATCCCCCAGAGCTGCACTCACTATTCTGCTGTTACATCATGTCTTATCCCCCAGAGCTGCACTCACTATTCTGCTGTTACATCATGTCTTATCCTCCAGAGCTGCACTCACTATTCTGCTGTTACATCATGTCTTATCCTCCAGAGCTGCACTCACTATTCTGCTGTTACATCATGTCTTATCCCCCAGAGCTGCACTCACTATTCTGCTGTGACATCATGTCTTATCCTCCTGAGCTGCACTCACTATTCTGCTGTTACATCATGTCTTATCCTCCTGAGCTGCACTCACTATTCTGCTGTTACATCATGTCTTATCCCCCAGAGCTGCACTCACTATTCTGCTGTTACATCATGTCTTATCCTCCAGAGCTGCACTCACTATTCTGCTGTTACATCATGTCTTATCCCCCAGAGCTGCACTCACTATTCTGCTGTTACATCATGTCTTATCCTCCTGAGCTGCACTCACTATTCTGCTGTGACATCGTGTCCTATCCTCCAGAGCTGCACTCACTAGATCAGGTCTTATGCTCCAGAGCTGTGGTTAATATAAAGTGCTGGGCTGTATGTAGTCATGACAGGGTTTGTTGCGCCGTGATGACGACGGGGGGGTTTGCTGCGCCGTGATGACGACGGGGGGGTTTGCTGCGCCGTGATGACGACGGGGGGTTTGCTGCGCCGTGATGACGACGGGGGGGTTTGCTGCGCCGTGATGACGATGACGGGAGAGAGGGGTTTGCTGCGCCGTGATGACGATGACGGGAGAGAGGGTTTGCTGCGCCGTGATGACGACGGGGGGTTTGCTGCGCCGTGATGACGATGACGGGAGAGAGGGGTTTGCTGCGCCGTGATGACGACGACTGGGGGGTTTGCTGCGCCGTGATGGCGACGACTGTTTTTTTTTTTTTTTTGTTTTTTTTGCTGCGCCGTGATGGTGAAGACGGGGGGGGGGGGTTGCTGCACCGTGATGACGAACGGGGGTTGTGGCACTGTCATGATGAGTGTTGGGGTATAACCTAGCAGGATCGCTGTGTACCAGCGCGCGGTGGCTCCGCCTGTCACCTGTGGACTGTACATAGATAAGCTGATTAGTGCGGGTTCAGAGGTCACCTCTGCTGTGTTGGCGGATTATCCGCGTCTCTCAGGAGCCGTTACCTTTAGTCTCAGGAGGATAATCTCCCCGTGGTGCGAATGCAGTTCGGGGGCGCTCGGTGATTGACAGGTATTGTGTCCCCCAGGGATAGCTGCCAGTCACAGAGGGGGAGGAGGGAGACGCTGACGCTGCTATTTCTAGTGACGGGATAGTACGTTCCTCACCGCGCTTCTTGTGTCTTTACAGTGTTAGTTATATGTGTATTATTACATAGCTCTGTTTTTGAGGAGCGGGGCAGTCGGGGGGGGGGGGGGGGGGTAGGGGAAACACTTGTGACAGATGAAACAACGATAAGTGTTCCCAGACTTCTGTGTCCTTCCTGTAGTGCAATTGTCTCCAGTCACAACGAATGTATATTCCTATATATTTACTACATGCACAACAATCCCCCCCCTCCTCACAGACTGCGTGTACTTATTACACAATCCCCCTCCTCACAGACTGCGTGTACTTATTATATATAACACAATCCCCCTCCTCACAGACTGCATGTACTTATTATATATAACACAATCCCCCTCCTCACAGACTGCGTGTACTTATTACACAATCCCCCTCCTCACAGACTGCGTGTACTTATTATATATAATACAATCCCCCTCCTCACAGACTGCATGTACTTATTATATATAACACAATCCCCTCCTCACAGACTGCATGTACTTATTATATATAACACAGTCCCCTCCTCACAGACTGCATGTACTTATTATATATAACACAATCCCCTCCTCACAGACTGCATGTACTTATTATATATAACACAATCCCCTCCTCACAGACTGCATGTACTTATTATATATAACACAAATCCCCCTCCTCACAGACTGCATGTACTTATTATATATAACACAATCCCCTCCTCACAGACTGCATGTACTTATTATATATAACACAATCCCCTCCTCACAGACTGCATGTACTTATTATATATAACACAGTCCCCCCTCCTCACAGACTGCGTGTACTTATTATATATAACACAATCCCCCCTCCTCACAGACTGCATATACTTATTATATATAAATTATATATAACACAGTCCCCCTCCTCACAGACTGCATGTACTTATTATATATAACACAATCCCCCCTCCTCACAGACTGCATGTACTTATTATATATAACACAATCCCCCTCCTCACAGACTGCATGTACTTATTATATATAACACAGTCCCCTCCTCACAGACTGCATGTACTTATTATATATAACACAGTCCCCCCTCCTCACAGACTGCATGTACTTATTATACATAACACAATCCCCCTCCTCACAGACTGCATGTACTTATTATATATAACACAATCCCCTCCTCACAGACTGCATGTACTTATTATATATAACACAATCCCCCTCCTCACAGACTGCGTGTACTTATTATATATAACACAATCCCCCTCCTCACAGACTGCATGTACTTATTATATATAACACAATCCCCTCCTCACAGACTGCATGTACTTATTATATATAACACAATCCCCCTCCTCACAGACCTGCATGTACTTATTACCACGTAACACAATCCCCCTCCTCACAGACTGCATGTACTTATTACATATAACACAATCCCCCTCCTCACAGACTGCATGTACTTATTACACGTAACACAATCCCCCTCCTCACAGACTTCATGTACTTATTATATATAACACAATCCCCTCCTCACAGACTGCATGTACTTATTATATATAACACAATCCCCCTCCTCACAGACTGCATGTACTTATTATACATAACACAATCCCCCTCCTCACAGACTGCATGTACTTATTCTATATAACACAATCCCCTCCTCACAGACTGCATGTACTTATTATATATAACACAATCCCCCTCCTCACAGACTGCATGTACTTATTATATATAACACAATCCCCTCCTCACAGACTGCGTGTACTTATTATATATAACACAATCCCCCCTCCTCACAGACTGCATGTACTTATTATATATAAACACAATCCCCTCCTCACAGACTGCATGTACTTATTATATATAACACAGTCCCCCTCCTCACAGACTGCGTGTACTTATTATATATAACACAATCCCCCCTCCTCACAGACTGCATATACTTATTATATATAACACAGTCCCCCTCCTCACAGACTGCATGTACTTATTTATATATAACACAATCCCCCTCCTCACAGACTGCATGTACTTATTATATATAACACAATCCCCCTCCTCACAGACTGCATGTACTTATTATATATAACA